>NW_007035667.1:15338-47148 GCF_000164805.1 Carlito syrichta | reverse complement strand
CATGTAAGAGCATAGGTGCACATTATTTCAGGGGCTGGCAGTAGAATATTTCAGTTCTCCCCAAGATATACTCTGGGCTTTTTACATATTCCTAGTACTAGAGAGACAGTGATGGCTCCCTTGAAGGAGTTTAAAAGAAGAGTGAAATCTTAGGGGTCTATCCTGCAGAGGATTAAGAGAGCTGCTTAATAGGCACAGTAGAAGATCTTCTGTTGTCTGTAGACTTCCCAGATTCCTAGTTAATTCATTCATTCAGCTTGCTTCATTCACTCTCTGAGGCTGCCCACAGCAATATTTAGAATTGTACTCCTTATCTATGCTGCCCCCTTTTAATTACCAGCTCTCTGTACACTCCATAGGGCTAATATAGTAGTCTACTAGAGTTGTATTATTGTTTTTTACTGCCAACTATTCTAAGAAGTATAAAATTGCTATGATTTCTATTCTATTGTTGAAAAAATTGAGGATGAGAGAGATTATCTTGACTTCAGTCTCAGGTTTAGAGGATAGGTTTAATCTTAGGTATGTTGGACCCAAGCAAGACACATGCACCACTATTGCAGAGCTCCGAAATTTAGCATGAAGTGTAGGTGCTGTCTCTCCCCACAAAATTTCAATTAAGAAGGGAAAAGAGAAATAGTAACCTATTTATTAAGTTTCACTGCCAGCCTGTCTTCCAGAATAACCAGTAACTTCCCTTACAAAATACTTTTACACTAGAAGTTTCCTGAGCCACAGCAGCCTCAGGTGCAATGGGATCAGGATGAACAACAGCAATCAAACAGAAATCTGGTCACTCCAAGGTAGAATCGCTGGAATTCCAGGCCCCTCAGAAAGCTTTCCTTGTGAGAGGTTTTCAAGTCCTCCCACTTCTCAAGGCGGTGCTTTCTTGCCTCCCGCTCACTGGAGTGTCTGGGTCTTCCGCTTTCCCCAGCGATTCCTACTGACCAGCAGCCCCGGAACCGTCATTCTCTCTTGCTTTCTGCACTGGAATGGTTGTTGTGGTCCTGATTCCTATCAGGTATCCTGGGGAAAATGATGAAATGCAAGTTTCTAATTTTACCGGGGGGCTGATAATTTACAAAGCAAAAAGGCGATAGCAAGAATCATGGGTTTCTTGTATGATGGTTGTTAATACATTTTTAAGAATTCAATGTGATTAGGATAATTTTTCTTTTTTTAATTTTCTCAATATTCTAGTTCAATGTGGAACTGTCTTAAATTTTCTTTTTTTTTTTCCAATGGGCCCTTTTAAAATTTATGTTAGCAAAGAGGGTAGAAATGTGTGTATTTATTCCAACCCCTGTGGAGGACAAGTGTCTGCTGAGTTACCTTGAGTCTTGTTCTGCTCACTGAAGGAGATGGATAATAATTTCATGCTTTTTTTCCTAGACCACCAGGTTGCATTGAGTTTTGGTTTCTCAGCACTTTATTTCCCACTTCTTTAAGGACTCTTCGTTCTCTATTTTCCAGGTTCATTCCTCTGAGGACATTCTGGAAGATAATGCCAACTAGTGCCCCAAACCAAACTCAATCTCCACCTCTCTGTCTGCATCAGGAGCCAGGCCTGGTGTGCCAGGGAGTGTCCATTCTCCCAGAGCACAGCAGTGCACTATTGCTGGACTGTAGCCGTCAGACGACTTGGTCCATCAGACAGGCACAGACATGCCTGAATTCTTGGTGTTCACATGATTTAGACTCTGGCATTTTTATTATTCTTCATGGCTTTTCCTTCTGTGTTTTCATTTGACTGATCATATGTCAGATCTTCTTAACACCTGAGAGGCCCTCCCTTCACCCATCCAACTCCCAACCGATATGCTTTTCCTATTTTTCTTTTTACAGCTATGTTTCTATCCTATTATCCTTTCCTTGAACATAATCCCCGTCATCATGTCCAATGAGGTTCTCTACATCCCCGTATTAAGGCGAGGCAGGCTTCTACCTCTGGAAGCTCTTTTGCTCCTGTAGACGGAGCTCCAAATTGGCATATTCATATCCTCATGGGTGAACAAGGCAACTCTTTGGCGTCAGAGGAAAAAATATTGTGCTTCTGTTTGTACTGATTTTTCCATCTCAACAGAAGTAAACAGTATACTTCATAGGTCTTAACTCTGTGTCTTAATACTGTTGCCCTTGCCTGAATGACAAAAGGTGCCATATTACACATGGTCCCCAAGGGATCCTGAGGGAAAAAAGAGCTGGAGGATTGGCAGTCACTCTGTTACTGGTTGTCAGCATAGTGGTACATATTGTCATTTGTGTTTGCCTGGTTACACGGATTAACGATTATATTATCTCGCATTACTACATCAGGTCTCATAAAATGTTCAAATAACATACAAAAATGAGTGCAAACAGATTATTGATGAAAATAATGTTACTAATGCTGCAAAAGGTAAGGAAACAATGATTCTTTTGTGCCCCATATAAACTTTCATTCGCCCAATTAGAGGAAAAAACAATGAATATTTAATCCACTATGAGACAAGAAGTCAAAATAATCAATAAAACTATTTAACATGTGGATTTAAAGTCATTTAGGTTAAGAATGAATTTTATTTAAATATATATGACTGTGCTTTGAGATACTCATCATCAAAGTTAGCAAGACATTTAAAACTAAGAATCAGAAACATAATTAATAACAGTTTATATGGGGGCTGAAAACTTTCTGTGCCATTAATTAATAGAAAACAAAACTGTTAACAAAATAATACCAATAAATACAAATTACCTTAAAAATATATTTTACTTTTCTCTTATCTCTTTAAACATTTTAGCTTTCTGTGTATTTCTTGTCATATGTATGATATAAACATATTATTTATAAATAATGAACTGCATGTATGTGTGTATGTTGAATATTTTGTATTGATAGGAACGCATAACCAAAAAATGTGCTGGAGGTAGTGTCTCTGAGAGGAAAAAGAAACTACAGCATGTTCTTAGATAAATTGTATTCAGAAAATTTAAAAATCATTAAACATTAGTAAGAAGGAATTCATTTTTTGTATTCTCTCTCTTGATTCTCCCTTTAGAAATTCTCTAATTTCAATGGTATTTTTATTCTGGTTTTTTCTTTAAAACTGAAATGCCAGTCAAGCCAACTTCATTCTAACCTTGCAGTTCTGTGAAACCAAATGTGAACTTGTCACATCACTCCACACCTTCTTCTGTGGTCCCACCTCAATGTCCCCACAATGGTCTTCAAACCCTACAGGACCTGTTCTCACCCACTCCCTCCCTTTCTCCTTAATTCATTCCCCCGGTCTTCATGAACCCTGCTTGTCCCTCACTGTCTCACTTGCTTTTCAAATATGTCATGCCGCTTCTCCCTCAGGTTTGTGTCATTCCCAGATTTTCAGAGTTAATGTCCTGAACTACTTGGATCTTTTCTCATCTATTGCCTTCTTACTGAGGCCTTCATTAGCCATCAAACCCACTTCTATTATTTCTCCCTTGCTTTATTGTCATCCAATATGCTTTTGAAGGAATCCAAAATATTCCTTTCTAAAATATTGAGGATTGTGAAACACAGGGAAACACTCTGCCACAACCTCTATTTGCCTGATGGAAGGATATAAATCCTTCCTTGTTGGAGACAGCACTTGCTTATAGGCCCACAGAAAGCACTAACAGGTACCAGAGGAATCTGGGGACCGATCTTACTATCTCCCCACATTTTCCCGCCTTTTAAAAGTCTAAAACTGCTCTCTTCATTGTCTTGTCACTATATAGGATTTATGGATCTTGCTAAAATACTATTTAAGCAAAGCCCCTAAGCCACCACCTTAAGATAGAAATACTTTCGAAAGGCGACCTCTCCCGTGTGATGGGTACAGCATGAAGTATTAAACATCTCTTTGTTTTTTCTTTTGTTAATCTGACTTTTGTTTTCAGGAGAATGTCTCAACTAAGAGCCTAAAACAAGAAAGACAAGAAATTCTGTTTTCTTTCCTACACTCTCTATTTCATTTATCTGTTTTATGTCTGTCACCTCCCAGTTGAGTAGAAGTTCCACAAGGGTAGACAGTTTTGCTTATTTTCACCTCTAATGCCTGAACACTGTCCGGCAAATTAGTCAAGGTTAATAAATATTTGTGGGCTAAATAAATAAATAAATAGTATGGTATTATACTATTGCACAATTTAACCAGTATAATTTTATAACACATGGAATGTGAGGTTAGGTTTTCTCAAAGAATAGGATTTTTTGGAAGGGTTCAATACTGTCATCTTTCAGGGGAAATATTTTGGGCTTTCAACACATAAAATATCTAATTTTGAAGACCTACGCATATTTAAATTTCTAGGAAATATATTTAGAGGAATTCTAATCTGATAAATTGTTGACTCTAAGATTGGGCACAGTGGCTCACACATGTAATCCCAGCACTTTGGGAAGCCAAGGTGGGAGGATTCCTTGAGCCCAGGAGTTTGAGACCAGCCTGAGTGACATAGCAAGACCTCATCTCTACAAATGTCAAAAAATTAGCCAGGCATGTTGATATACACTTCTAGTCCCAGCTACTCAGAAGGCTAAGGAGGGTAAATCCCTTAAGCCCGGGAGATTGAGGCTGCAGTGAGCCATGATTGTGCCACTGCACTTCAGTCTAAGTGATAGAGTGAGAAACTGACTCAAAAAAGAAAAGAAAAGAAAAGAAAAAAGACTATGTATAGAAAATGCATAGAAGAGGGTAAGTTTAAGGATGCAAATTAAAAATAATATATATTCAAGGAAATAATTTTACTGGTTTTCTATTGCGTAGAAAAGTAGCTAGAAAGAAACTCACCCATGAAGCCTTCAAGGCACTAGATCTCTGGAAAAATGAAATTCTATATATGTCATGGAATAATCCAGGGGAAAATATTATTGAGTGAATCCAAACAGTATTAGAGTGATATCACCTTTAGAAAACTGTTAACACTGGGAATCATTTCCTTCTTACAAAATAGTCTGTCCACTTTTTGGAGGGGGAGCTGAGAGGACAACTGAAGAGCAGGGCTTAACTGGTTAAAAAAAAAAAAAGAACTTTTGGCTGGACTTGGTGGCTCAGCCTGTAATCCCAGCACTTTGGGAAGCTGAGGCGAGGGGATTGCCTGAGTCTATAGGTTCAAGACCAGCCCGGGCAACTTGGCGAGACCTCGTCTTTACAATAAATCAAAAATTAGCCCGGCATGGTAGCATGCTCCTGTAGTTCTGTCTACTTAGAAGGCTGAGGCGGAAGGATCGCTGGAGCCCAGCAGGTCGAGGCTGCGGTGGCCGGGAGCGTGCCTCTGCACTCCAGTGTGGGCGACAGAGTGAGACTCCAACTCAAACAAAGAAGCCAACAACTTTTGCAAAACTATAATCAGAGTTATTACTGAACAGCATAGAAAGTTCTCACACTGAAGGGAGTTGATGGCACAGGTATTTTCTTCTCTTATAAATCAATTTAATTCTGTCCTGAAGGTCATGGAGCAAATAAGAACTCATGAAGAAGATAGTGCCTCTAAGTTATTTTCTCTGCTCCATTAGTAACACTCTTTTATCAGCCAGAAAGGCCTTCAGAAAAGAGGTCATGCACCAATTATCATCAGTTGCACACACAACTTGAAGGACATTCCTGAAGTTCCACAGTTCCAGGATACAACTGAGATACTGCAAAAAACAAGCCAGTTGCTTTCCTTCTCCTGTGGGAAGACCCCTGCACAGCATCTTATCCTTCAGCAGCTCCTACAGAACAATCAAATTATCAATGAACTACTGAATACCTGACAGCATTTGTATTGTTTCCAATTTGATTTGTTTCAGGTAGAGACACTAGTTATAGAATATACAATCTCTTTATTTGACAGCCTTGTTGGGTTAGCAGAAATTCAACATTTTATGATATCACACATGTATGAAGTTCTTAAAATGTAATGATGCCTTCATGATTCTGATACAAGATACCTCTCAATCATGTGTTAATAAAGAGATGTGAAGATGTAATTTCTTTCAATGACAATCAATCAATAATCAGTTGTTAGATATTGAAGTTCATTATATAGAAAGAGATTTCTTGCTAATGTTGAAAATAAGGATCTTATCTGTGTTTATCTTTTCTCCCTTACAGCAATGTACTTGCACATGATAGTAAATATACTTAGTAAATGGCTTTTAGTTAAATGATACAATCAATCAATAAATGAAAGATTGAGTTAAAACAAAGAATATCAAAGACATGGTCTCTGTCTCTAAGAACTCTGGAATGCAAATGAGAAGACAATACACAATCTAGTATGAAAATGAGGCTGGGCTCAGTGGTGGCTCAGCCTGTAATCCCAGCACTTTTGGAGGCTGAGGCGAGTGGATTGCCTGAGCCTGTGGGTTCAAGACCAACCTGGACAACTTGGCGAGACCTCATCTCTACAATAAATAAAAAATTAGCCAGGCATGGTAGTGCATGCCTGTAGTTCTGGCTACTTGGAAGGCTGAGGCAGAAGGATAGCTGGAGCCCAGCAGGTCAATGCTGGGTGGCCATGAGCGTGCCACTGCACTCCAGCCTGGGTGACAGAGAGAGACTCCAATTAAAAAAAAAAAAGAAAGAAAGAAAATGAACATAGAATAGTAAATGTCAAACAAGTGGAACAGATGATAAATTTAAATAAAATCCAACAATGGAAATACCTTGTGGTGGAAGTTGAAGTTGAATTATATATTGAAAAATGAGGTGTTCAGTAACTGAGAAAGTACTAGAGCATTTGTAGCAGGGACTCCTAGTGACAGGAGTAAAGACTTAGTGGTGAAAGAACATTAGATGTGTTCTTGAAATAACAAAGAGAGCATCTTAGCAGAAGAAGGAAAGCAAAGGATAGGGCTAGAAAATAAGAGTGGAAGGGTAGTCAGATGTGAGGTCTACAATGCCGAAGTGGATTAGACTTCATCCTGTAGGTAACACTGAACTGTGTACAATTATAAAATTATTCATAAGATACTTGGACTCCAGGCAAGATACTAGAGACACACGTTAAGGACACACAGAGACACAGTACATGACATGGAAGTAATAGGTGCTCCAACAAATGTGTGAATGAGGGTATGGTAGTTGAATCTATCTATGCCGACTTAGCACACAGTGCAGCTGGGCTGAGCACTGCCTTTTTTGTTGGGCATTTTCCATCGTGCCCAGGTAGGGAAAGAAAACAATGGTGGCATGAAGAAGACCCCCAGAGGCTCAGTTACAAGGGCCAACTATAGGCAATTCCTCTCACTTTCAAGCATCCAGCATTCTCTCTAGCAGAGCTGAAATCCTACTTGACTAACTGCCTATCAGAAAACTCCAGTAATACTAATTATTAGTATTTTCTAAGTACTCCAAATCTATAATGAGTCATGTAGGAAATTTCTAAATAATTTTCATGTTCTTTAAAGAGCATAGAGAAAAGTCACCACATTCTCTTTAATACTTAACAGGTAGGTCATGAACATTGTCTCTCCTTCAGTAAAAACATGTGATAGAAAATATCTAAGATTTCTTTATATTTTAGTAACTGTTACAATAAAAATAATGACCATGTGCAAAATTTCTTCATCGCTTTTATCCTATTTATGGAATGGCAAAAGCCAACAAGTAGCTAATTTAGTTTTTGGCAATGTAAAGAATTGTGACAATGTTTTAAATAGGTATTGTAAAGATGCATGCTTCTTCATAAGTGTATGGTCACAGTCTTTCAACTTTCAAGAAGCTAAATCCTGCTGTGTTTGCAGGAGGGGTACTTTGGCCCTCACCAGAAATCTAACTTGCTTTAAAAGTGCAATTGAAGGGCATAAATCTACTCAGAATCTTAATACGAGGGTGGGGCAGGGAGCTTTGTTTCTGCTAGGAGAGCTTGATAATCTTTCCCTGCTGAGACTGTCAACCTTACAAGCTCAGTGGAGGTGGAGGTTGTCATGCACTTGGAGAGCAGCCACCCTAGAAAAATCTGAGCATGACACGACTTGGTGCTAACAACTTTGGTAGCTTAGAGAAATAAAAACTGAGGAGCATGTCATCACGTGAGGCCTATGTAGGTGAAGTGGTGGCTTTCATATTTCCAGTGAGGTGTGATGTTTGTAAATATGTGAGTTCACCCTGTTCTGACTGGTTCAGGAGGCACTCTGAAATGCCTCCCTTTCCCACCCGATCGACATCAAGGCCTGCATAAGCAACTCTTGCTTGTGACAGACTTGCCTAAGAATCAGGTTTACATCAGCATTTTCTACTTGTGGGAAATTTTACTTGAATTTTCTTAGCTTTCTAGCATTTCCCCTTCATCGACCCCTGACACCTAGCTTCCCAATAACCAATGACCAACCTTCTAGGATTTCTGGTTTCCTCCTTGCTCTAATTGCAGGTAAATCTGTATGATATGGGTCTTCTACCTTGACCACCTGGCTTCTGAGAGTGGGCTTGTGTTTGCTTTGAGCCAGCAGTACAGTCTTCTCCTTCACAGCTGTCAAATTTGCTGGTCTTGACCTAGACTTTGGTTTCCTTGCTGAGCTGCTGTCCGCAGACACCACACAGCTCTAAGGCCTTACTCAAGAGGTTTGTGGAGTCACTTCCTTGGGAAGTTTTCATAAGAAAGTCTGAACAAACTTGCTTAGATAGTATGAGTCTAGCCGTGGACTCAGCAGCAGCCTTATAACTTTATGACCTAACCAACATTGTTACTACACACCATACAGTGCCACCCTAGAAACAATTTCTGCGTGTTTCAAACATTTCTGACAACCTTATCTCAGGTTCAAGTTCCGGTGCCCCTCACATGAGATGTGTTATGTATGTGTGGATGTAGTTCTTAACAAACACCCAAAGAATGTGGAATTAGGATAATATACACAAACTAAAAACCACAAAACAATGAAGGGCTTTTATTCCCCCTCTGTCAAATATTTTTAGTAAGAAATCTCAACTGACATCTCATCATTCCTTTGGAGAGATTTCTGGGCACTTAAAGTCACTTTCATTTAAATTGTTTTGTCTTGTTTTTTGTTCAACGGATAGAATAAAAATGGATTAAGGCTTCCCACACACATCTGTGTGGATAGAGGATGAATGCCAAATCTTCCATTGGTGGCTCTGTGTCCAGAAAGGAGCAAGAGGAGAGCATGTCTTGAAATCACAGAACGAGAAACTATGTCAGATATCAGAGTCAGGAGGCTGAGACTTCTGCTCCTCTGCCCCACGCCACCTCATGGCAGGATGCACAGAAGTCTTTTGAGAAGAGATGAGGTGAAGAGTGGATTTAGGCTGAAGGAAGTCCCTCTCTGTCTCCTGGTGTGCTAACCTAGCATGCAGGTCTGCAGAGCCCATGCCCTGCATTTTACATTAGACATTTTCCATTACACTCAGATAAAGAAAGAAAACAATGGTGGCGTGAAGAAGGGCCCCGTTTTCTCGTCTCAGGAGCCATCTCCAGGCAATTCATCTCATTTACAATCATCCAGCATTTTCCTGTCAGAGCTGAAATCCCACCCAACAGCACAAGCTGGGCATTTCTTCACCAGCACTAATTCCTACTGTCTTTACAGGAATCCTGACCCAGAAAGCCACCTCAATAGGTAAGAGGTTATAAAAACACAAACAAACAGGGGAAACAAACTGGGAGATAAAAGAAATTCTTGAGTTCTGGGGAACTCAGAAAGGGTATTTGGAGCACAATTCACACTTGGGCCAGCCAGCTCTGTTCATGCTGATAAGTCACTTTGAGAGAAACAAATGAATTCATATCTGATAAACCAGCACATTGATAATACTGAATTCCTTTTGCCTTTCTAAGGCTCTAGGGGTGGGGGGTAGATTAATTCTTTCTGTGCCAGTGCTGAGGGAGGTCAAATTTACTATAGATACTTCACAATGGAATATTTTTTGGTTTAATCAATCTTACAGGGATTGTACTGATAAATTTTCCATCTTCCCAAATAATTAAGGCATGCCTTCATGTCCTCCCCATGCCAGCTGTTAGCATAGCTGTTGATAAAATTTGTTTTAAGAGCAGCTTGGCTGATTCAAGGAGACATTTTGTTTTGTTTGAATAAATTTTCATGTTTTAAAGGAGGTAGACATGGTGCTGTTTTTCCTAAATGGTATTTTCTATTATACACACACACACATAAAAGTTATTCTTATAGCCATCCTGAGACACCTAGCAATCAGTACTCCCATGCCAAAAACAAAAAACAAACTCCAGAGTAAATAAATTAGACTAGGGCTAGGTTCTGAATGATAGCGCTCTAGGTTGTAGAATAACTTGTGAATTCTGCATCTAGACTTAGCACTCACACCTGTCAATATTTTGCTATGCTCATTGAAAGGTAGAACATAAAAGGTCAAAAAATGCCTGAAAAACCTAGTGGCTATATGCAGAATGGGGCTTGTACAGAGCAGAAAATGAGTCCACTAGAGCAATTTTTAAATTCTTTCTGAGTAACATGAAAATTTGTTTCTACAAAAGATTATGTTTAAGCTGGATCTTGAAAGATGGATAGGAAATAGATAAGTGAAAGTACTTTTCCAAATACATCTAGCATGATGTAGGCGCACTTAACCATTCATTCATTCATTCACCAGAAGGTTAATAAAATTGACTTTTTTTCGTACAGGATGAAGTTGTCATTTAAGGGCTGCAAAGAGGTAAACAGACACTTACAATACTGTCTGATCAATCCACAGAGGTCTAGGCAAGAGGGGCAGTGCCTTGAGCCTAGTAGAAGAACTAGGAAAACCATCAGACTCGCTCTTGCACTCCCCCTCATTCAGTCCTTCCTCACTGAAAGGGAGATGAGTTATGTGTATTCTTGTCATTGTTTTCACAACAGTCTATCAGTTTATTTCTTGGACTCTCTTAGGAGATTGTCTGATACGATTCTGGTGAAAATATTTAGAATCAAATGTATATTAATGCTCCTGCTTTGCTCTCTTGTGTCCAAATTAATGAGTCTTTCTTCAAAGCTGGATTTGATTTTTGTTTCTATCACCAAATCCAGGTCTGGCTCAGCACATGGCTCCCCTCCATTCTCATTGCTTTCTGCTGGTTCAAAACCAGCTCTCAGAGTCCAGTGTCCCATTGGTCTATGTTGCAATGTGACTGTTGCTTCTCTCTCACCTGCATGCACTTGCCTCACCTGCACTCACTGAGGTGGCAGATCCCTCTCTGGGACTCAATTTCCCCTACTTCTAAATAAGAAGTTCAGATGAAGCGAACTCTAAGGTCCTTTTCAACCCTTTGACTTTCAAAATTTCCGTTTTTGCTCATTTGTTAGATGAATCTTTGAAATCAATAGTGCTTTTGCATCATTAGAGGGCAGACTTCCCTTGGAGTAGGAAATAAAGGAAAGTTTTGAGAAATTAAAATATTTGATATGAAGCATTGAATTCCTCTCTTGGTGGGTTAGCATCAGAGAGGGGAGGAATGGAGGAGGGAGTGAAGATGATAAAGAAATTACCCATTAGATTTAGCAAATGTCCTCTAGTAATTAAAATATCAGTCTGTAGCAGAGTGTATGGAGCTGTAAGTTTCATTAGGTGAAATTGGCTTATTAAATCTTAAAGAGTATTTAAAAATGGAATAAATCAAACAGAAAAACAAAATAGGCTGCATTTCACATAGGAAGAAATACAGCACTGTTCTGCAAGGCATTGTCTCCTCTACAGTGTATGCATGTGGGTTTGTACATTGAATCACGATACTAAACTTATTTTTCACTATATGTAGAGGTCAGACATTCTGAAAAATACTGGGCTAAGAGATCAAATGTTACTTTTAGGATTAAGTGTACAAAATGTTTACACAACAATATGGAAATGGGAGTTTTAGATCTGCTTGAAACAAGGCAACACACACACACAGATAAACTGGAGTAATAAGTATTAAAAGCCTCGTAATCTTAGAATAAGTAGAGTAAGTAGAATATATTCTATTTCACTACAGACACCAGTATCTTCTGACTGGGAGCTCACAGCATTTTCCCTCTCTAAAAGTTCTTTTGTTGAAGGAATTTTAATTTTAAAAAAACTTGGTATACTGAATATTAGTTTTAAAGGGAGACAGATTTGCACTCAGATTTCAATTTAACCATTCCCTGGATATTTGACCTTGGGGAAGCTTCTTAGCCTTGTTCCCTTCTCAGTGGCCTTATCTTTAAAATTGGGATAATCATATTTTACATATTTTTTTTGTTTTGATTCTTTTAGGAGGAAATACTTCATGACATTGGTCTGTGAAAGGACTTTTTTTGGATAAGAACTCACAAGCTCAGGCAACAAAAGCAAAAATAGATAAGATTATATCAAAGTAAAAAGTTTCTGCATCTTAAAGGTAATAATCAATAGAGTGAAGACACAACCTACAGAATGAAAGAAAATATTTGCAAACTATTCTTCTGACAAGGAGTTAATATCCAGAATATATAAGAAATTCAAACAACTCAATAGGAAAAAATAGTTTTATTAAGAAATAGGCGGCCGGGCTCAGTGGCTCAGCCTGTAATCCCAGCGCCTTGGGAGGCCGAGGTGAGTGAATTGCCTGAGCCCATGGGTTTGAGACCCGCCTGGGCAACCTGGCAAGACCTCATCTCTACAATAAATCAAAAAAATTAGCCGGGCGTGGTAGTGCGCGCCTGTAGTTCCAACTACTTGGAAGGCTGAGGCGGAAGAATTGCTGGAGGCCAGCAGGTTGAGCGGCCACTGCACTCCAGTCTGGGTGACGGAGTGAGACTTCAACTCAAAAAAAAAAAAGAAAAAAAGGCAAAACGTCCAAATATGTCTCAAAAAAAACATACAAATGGCCAACAAGTATATGACAAAATGTTCAACTTCACTAATCATCAAGACAATGCAAATCAAAACACATTCAAGCACAATCAAAATGCAAAAGACATTACCTTACTCTTGTTAGAAAGGCTATTATCAAAAAGACAAAAAATAATGCAGGTAGGAATGCAGAAAACAGGGAACTCATATGCTGTCGGTGGGAATGCAAGTTTGTAGAACCATATGGAAAACCGTGTGAAGCTTCTTCAAAAAATTAAACATAGAACTACCATATTAACCAACAATCCCACTACTGAATATATATCCAAAGGGAATAAAATCAGTATATCAAAGAGGCATCCGCACACCCATATTTAGGGCAGCAGTATTAGCAATGGCCAAGATACAGAATAGCCTAAGTGTCCACCAACAGATGAATGGATTAACAAATGTAGCCTGTACACACACACACACACACACACACACACACACACACACACACACACACACACTGAAATATTATTCAACCATAAAAAAATTGAAATCCTGTCATTTGCAATAACATCGATGACACAAGAGGGCATTAAGTTAAGTAAAATAAGTCAAGCGCAGAAGAGCTGATATCTAAAAATGTTGATCTCCCAGAAGTAAAGAGTAGGACAGTGGCAGAGGAGGGCATGATGACAGAAGAGAGGGGAGAATGAAAGGAGGTTGGTCAATGGATACAAAGTTACACTGAGATAGAAGGAATAAGTTTTAGTGTTCTCTCACACAGTAGGTGGCTGTAGTTAGCTATAACATATTTTTTACTTTAAAATAGCTAAAATATTCTCACCACAAAGAAATAACAAGTGTTTGAGGTAATACATATGCTTATTACTCTGATTTTATTTTTGCACAATGTATACACGTGTTGAAATATCATACTGCACTCCATAAATATATACAATTATTAGGTATCAATTAAAAACAAAAGTAATGTTTTATTTTATTTATAACTGACACCTAGTAATTGTACATACACACAGAGTTGTTGTAACAATGAAATCAGCTAAAGTATGTAAACTGCTTAGCCCAGTCTCTGGCATATAGTAAGCTTTCAATAAATGATACTCTTTCATAGTTGAAAGAAAACTAAAAAGTTTTCCCCTCTTCCTAACTTAGGAAGCCCAAATGGCAGCTGATAAACCAATGCAGAGATTATCTCTGAACAGGTTGCTTCTTTGTCCTCAACTACCCCGAGAAATGATGCATTTGTTGAGAATAATAAATTATTCCAGACAGCAAATGATAAAAGTTGATCTCAACTAATATTCACTCCTTCAAATTTCCTCTTCAGTCTGGTTAAGAGGCTGTATCATTTGTGGACTATTTTTTGTTTGCAAAACTACACATGATGTCTCTGTTCACAGTAAGTGACTTGGGGCAATTCATTGCCCTGAATAGGATCCTGCTTCTTGCCTGTTTTGGGTCATGATCCTGAAGACTAGCATAAAATATCATATTTAAATACAGTCGCTTTTAGAATGTCCTGTGACAAAGAAACACTATATAGGTTATATAGTTGTTTTTTCAAATGAACATCCCAAAGTTGTTTGTTATTTGTGAATATTATCAATGGGCAGTAAGGAAATTCATGTGACATTCACAAAATATGGAAAATTTCTCTACTTGAAGGCATTTTGAGCCTTCTCTTATAGTCAGCAAATATCAGGAGACCTAGATTTGAAACTTTGCAGAGATGAAGCCCATAGTCCACAGATTATCATGTGCTTGAAGCTAGACAGGGTTTGTCTAAAATATATAACAGATCATGTGATTTTTAACTGTATGACATTATAGAGATCATCTAGAGCAAATTCTTCATTATAGATGAGGAATTAGGCCCAGAGATCTTAGATTATCTGCCCAATTTTGTCACATGGATAGTGTGTGGCCAAGGCCTTGAACTCAGACATCCTGTCTCCAAGCTCACTGTACTCTTCTCACTGTATTCTAGAGTCCCAACAATGGGTATGAAGTAAAGGCAGTTCTTACAGTTCAAGGTCATGACAGGACTATTTGGAGTCGCCTTCACAAAGCAGGCCAGCCCATTTTAACTCAGTCTGGACATGGAACAGACTTTCCAGGAGAGGCAGGAAACTGGGCTTTGTGCCACTCCACATCCCATTTTTCTCTTGAAAATGCAAAAAAAAAAAAAAAAGAAAAAGAAAGAAAAAAAGGTGGGGGGAACTGATTGCCTTTCTGAAGGGCATTTGACTATATGTTTCAAAAGCTCAGTAAATATTCATGACCTTCAACCCAATGATTTCACTCCTGAAATTAATCATTAAAAATAAAGAAATCTAGATGAGAGAACAGAGGAGAGATTTAGCTATGAGGATGGTGTAAAATTGCTCTTTATAATGAAAAGATCCTGTGCCCAAGAGAATTGTTTAAATAAGCTCTGTTATATTTATATCATAGTTTATTTTATTTTACAGCCATAAAAATGATGTTGTAAAAAATAACATCTAATAACCTGAGGAAATGTTCTTAGATATGTTGCTCAGAAAAACACCTTATAAAACAGCATGTACAGAATGATTCTAATTTTATAACAAAATTCTATGTTTATACCTATATTTATTTAAAAGAAGGACTCAGGTGAAACAGTCCAATATATCAAGAGTGAATGGCAAAATAACTGGTCACTTGTATTTTTGTCTATGAGTTTTGTTGTATTTTCTAAAGTTTTGAATGTGGACATACATTCTTTGTTGTAATTATACTAAAATTATTACTGGAAGTCTTATGCTTTCCCTTAATATGCCTCTGCAGTTATTCCAACAAGCTGAGGATATGACATTTAGTAGCGATGACAGTGGCAGCGATGGGGGAAGGACATAGTCTGAAGACTCATCACATGGAGTGTTTCCAATTCTTTGAGTCAACTGCAAACATCATAAAGCACACCGTTTTAAAAAATTATATATTCCATACTACTTTAAGATTATAGGTCTGAAATTTTTAAAAACCAAGGCCAAGTAAGACAGGGAAAAAAATGGCCTACCTGGTCCATTTGTTTGCACTTCCCATTAGGAAAATGAACACCTTGGTCACATTAACTTGGGGAGAAACAAAATAAAACACATTGCAGTAAATGTATTGGCACTATATGAAAATCACCTATTTATATGAAAAGCAAATGAGCTTATACACATGATTTCAAGTTATGATGCCATGTCATATAAACCTAAAACTAATCGGGTAATACTTTTACCTTGTTACTATGCTACAAATTACTTAAATGCAACAAATCTGTAGATGGCACATGTGACCTAGAGGTGTTACCAATCAAGTACATGTTAGGAGGTTATATCTGCTTTAGCATGAATGTGGGTGATTCGTATTTGAACCATAACACACACATATCTTAGTTTAGTGGTTGGGAAATGACAGGCCAAAAATATGCTTCATGCAAAAATGCATCGCTGCAGAGTGTGGGGCCAAGCCCATAAACTACATCAAACTAAACTGGCAATAAATGAAGCTAGAGCAAGAATAACTTGTCATTAAAAAGCAAGAATGACAGCCATCTAAAACTGCCCAGCCAAAACAAAAGTGCTAAGGTACTAATCTGAAAGTCACCTTCTCAAAAATTACAGAATTCCAAATATTGGTGTCTAGACTGGTGCCATGAAAGGTACCCAGAGACTTGATTTTTTGATTATCAGATTACAGTCTTCAGTAAAGCCTGGATCATGAACAGGAAGTTTGCATAACTTGTAATGCTTTACTTAGTAGGTTAGTACTAAGTGGCCCTGTGTAAAATCTATAGCTTTGCAGCAGTCCTGCCTGTAAGAATTTAAGGAAAGGACTCTCATTTTAGAATCGGTGCTCAGAGAGCCACCAATGTCCCAGGTTAATCCTTTAGATCACTGTGCGTTCAGGACACTCTTGGTCAATGTGAAGTGAGAATGTGATCAAGAGCCTGATTTGTTGGTTTACCCAGTGCCTCTGAACATGACCACAGAGACTAGAGAAAAGGCTAAGAAGTCTGCTTTTGAAGAAGCAAGCAAAACTCCAGGAAGTGTCTTTCCACTTTCCTTTTGCTCTTTCCCTCTTTTCCATCTCTCCTCTCTGCTCAAAATCTAAGTAGTGACTTAGAAGGCTTGTGGTAGAGGATATCCCAGTCCAGTGTTTTTGTCTTTCTGCTTGTGATTTTTTGTTTTCTTGGTTCTTTAATAAGCCATTCCTCATCTCCAAGGAATAACTTTCCTTTTCAGTTCTTACACATTCATATTTCACAGAAATAAAGGGAACGTGTTAGACTCTGAAAACAAAGAGAAGAAGTTGGAACCTCTTTAATAGCTTCCATCTTCAGGGAAGTAGTGATTATGAGAAAGTTCTTAACTAGGCCCAAGGAGAAAACCTAGGAATCCCAGCCACTAGGCGGGGCCCATGATCCCCGAGTCTCTGGAGTACTTAAGAATTAGCTGGGATTTATGCAATGGGGTTAATGATTTGGATTCCAACATCTGAAAGGGCTTTGCATAACCCCCTCCCTTTATAAATGGTTTGGCTTGTCAGATGTCATCTGGCCCTGACAGTTTATATGTCTCCTTCCAGAGACAGAGGATAGATAATGGCAACAGTAGCAGACTTCTGGGGCTTCATGATCTTATGGGTACTGAGAGGACAGTGGGCTGCGGCACCAGCTGCGCCATTGCAGGGCCCATCTCTGAGAGTAATTAAGGCTATAAGACTTGAGGGCGCCCTGGTCACTCCTGCCCTGTGTAGGGCCCCACAGTTGCAGATGCTGCTCCATTAGAGTGAGTCAGCTCCGGCACCCTTGGACAGTTGTGATATTTGTTTTCTGGTCCCCTCCCATTTTCATCTTCTCTGCTCCATGCAGCCTCTCCAAGTTTCTCCAGGGTTTTTTACTCTCTTCCTACCCAAACTTGCTGTCAGTAAAGGTGCAGACCTTACCTGACATTCAAGTATGGACTTTGGTGGGCCACAACCTTTCTAAATGAAATTATCATTTTCATGTTTTCCTCAAAAAACACAGAGATGGCCCTGTCCCCTGGAAAAGTTGGAGAGAATACTTCGGGTGTTAGAAAGAACCCAGATTCCCTGACATCACAGGACTGCTCCTTCCTTGAATAAGGTTGACTTCAGGGGGAATTGTTGAAAGGTGTGATTCAAACTGGAAACCATCACTAACTGCCTCCAGCTGTCTGTTGAAGGACCTCCAACAAAGTATGCTAATTTTTTTTTCAGGAAAGAAGCAAGAATCATCCAGATGTACTTCCTTCATGCCTTTATTTACACTTTCCTGGCCACAGGGAAGTACCCGGGCAAGCTGCCTAAATTAGCTATGCCTCGGTTTTCCTCAATTATAATAGTAATATAGCCAACTTATAGAAAGGTTAAGTGTAATAATACTTGCTTAAAGGTCTTTGTGATTTATTTGACACAAAGAAATCACTGTTAGGTCTAGTTACTGCTTGCCTCTGAGGCTTGAGGAGTAAAGAATTGAGATCTAATTTTGAGTAGTACTAAGCAGTGAGATTTTTTTGGGTTTTCTTTGATTTTTAAACCAAAAGGATAAAAGTTAAGTAGCAGGCCATCTTTTTTTACTTCTGTCATTTTAAGATCCACACAGTAGGGACTTATCTCTAGGAACCCCTTTGATCTTGAAGTGGTTGCCCAGTGTGATAGAGCATGTATGGACACAGTTGTGTTTAATATTCTGACTTGATTAGTCACGTGTATCTCCATATTAATTTGGTTTGTACCATGTCAACCACCATTCTAAACCAAGACCATTTTCTCTCTTAGCACACACTACTAGAAAGAAAGAAAAAAGAAGGAAGGAAGAAAGGAGGTAGGGGGAGGAAGGGAGGGAATAGAAAGGAAATGGTACAGGCCAGGAGACTCCAAAGTTGGCATCCCAACAGAGTTGCCAAGGAATG
Organism: Carlito syrichta; assembly: GCF_000164805.1. NCBI lineage: Eukaryota > Metazoa > Chordata > Mammalia > Primates > Tarsiidae > Carlito > Carlito syrichta. The sequence continues at coordinate 28,430 of NW_007035667.1, read as the reverse complement.
ATACAGGTGAACGCCTGAATTGTGGCTCACCTGAGAGGCCAAGTGGGTTCACACAGGAAAGCATGAGCCATAAGTAGGAGATGAAAAGTAAGTTTGTTAAAGAAACTGACTACATGCATCCCTGGGTTTCAGTTAGAAAATAAACCTAAGCCTATTGAAATGACAGAGAATAGGCTACTCTGTAGGCAAAGTAGTCTGGGCTGGACCATAGGAAAAACAACAGCCATAAATCACTGGAATTTTATTTTTATAGACATCTCTTGATTATATGCTAAAAAGGGATGGATTATTCATGGATTTTCCAGTAAGGGGGTGGGAAGTTCCTAGAATAGAAAGTTCCTCCCCCTTTTAAAACATATAGGGTAACTTCCAGGAGTTGCCATCATAATTGTAAACAGTCATGGTGCTGGTGAGAATGTCTTTTAGCATGCTAATGTATTTCAGTTAGTGTATAATGAGCTTTCTATGCTGCATCAGTCTTAAGTTGGTCTTGGCTGGCTTTGGCCAGTCTTCTTACCATCTGTGTCTTGTCAGTGAGATTCAGGCTTTGTGATCTTAGTTTTGGGTAACTAGTCCTGCCAGATTCTGAAGGGAAGAGAAGGATAGGGTAGGGGAATAAAAGGGAAAGGGGAAGGGAAAAGGGAAGGGGCTTGAAGACACATCAGTTTGCTGTTACTAGATCAATCCGCAAAATCTTAATAAAGCAACATATATTTTAGCCACCACTGCTTCTGCTGAAGGGTGTCCTACTACAGATCACACTTTAATATTGCAATTATGTGTTATGTGTCTGTCTATCCTGCTGGATTCAGCTTCCTGGCCTCTCCGGTACCCTCTTTGTATCCCCTGAAGGCAGCACAGAGGTTTGTTAGATCGCATGAACCTCTTAGGTAGTTCCTCACTTAACCTTCAGGTACTAAAAACAGTCAGAAAGGAGCAGAGATGGGGGTTTGTTCTAGGGAACATACGTTCTAATAGGAGAGACAGCCTCACACAGCACTAAGAGAGGCCAGTATGTCTGTGCCTTCTGGATGCCAGGACAGCATTGACACCAGCTTGCGTGACTCTCTGTTCTGGTTTGTCTTTGATGTGGGAATTGTGAATGAGATCTTGCTTAGTGGTACAAGAATAGGCATATAGACCAATGGAACAGGATAGAGATTCCAGAAGCAAAACCTCAATTTCTCAACCAACTCATCTTTAACAAAGCCTCCACCATCAGCCACTGGGAAGAGGAGAACCTATTCAGTAAATGGTGCTGGGAAAATTAGCTGACCACATGCAGAAGAGTAAAAGAAGACCCCTACCTATCAACATACACAAAAATCAACTCTAAATGGATCAAAGACCTATATGTAAAAGCTCAAACTATAAGAACCTTAGAAAAATGCAGGAGACACCCTTACAGAAATTGGAACTGGTAACCAATTCCTGATCAAAATCGTATGTGTCAATGCCATAAGAGATAAGATAGACAAGTGGGACCTCATCAAACTGATAAGCTTCTACCAAGCAAAAGAAACCATCAAGAGAGCAGGGAGACAGCCTACAGACTGGGAAAAAATATTTGCCAGCTGTATAGCTGACAAAGGACTAACATCTAGGATCTACAAGGAACTCAAATGTGCTGAAAAGAAAAACAACAAACAGACCCATTACAAAGTGGGCAAAAGATATCAAAAGACACTTCTCAAAAGAAAACATACAAACAGCCAACAGATACATGAAAAAATGCTTAGCCTCACTAATCATCAAAGAAATGCAAATTAAAACCATACTGAGATACCACCTAACTCCAGTCAGGGTGACCACCATCAGTAACTCAAAAAACAACAGATGCTGGAGAGGATGTGGGGAAAGAGGACACTTCTACACTGTTGGTGGGAGTGTAAACTAGTATAACTTCTGTGGAGAACAGTGTGACAATTCCTAAAAGATCTAAAAATCTACCTTCCATATGACCCTGCAATCCCTTTGCTGGGAATATACCCAGAGAAACTCAAATCACTCTATGAAAAAGGTAACTGCACATGCATGTTTATTGCAGCATTATTCACAATAGCAAAAACATGAAACCAACCATATTGCCCACTGAAAGAAGATCGGATTTTTAAAAAAATGTGGTAAATATCCATGATGGAATATTATGCAGTCATAAAGGACAAAATTATGAACTTTGCAGCAACTTGGATGGACTTAGAGTATATAATACTGAATGATCTATCTCAGAAACAAAAAACTGAGTATTACACGTTTTCACCCAAAGCGGACCTTGAACAATTATCATAATACTATAAGAAAGGGATTGGCAGTAGTGGGAAACTGCCATGGGAGGGGGGTGGGTTTGGTAGTAGTGGGAAACTGCTGGTGGGACAGCACACCTCATTAACAAAGGTACCTGCGTAATAAACATTTGTATACCTAACCCTGAATTGTACCCCACATCTTTAAAATAAAAAATAGATAAAGTAGATGAGAACAATCAGACACCATCACTCAGCAAAGGGGCCCAACAGGGTCTTTTCCCACTTGCTCATGCTATGGGATTAAACAGCGTTAGAGTCAGAATTTGGGGCAAAGTTATTTTTATCTTCAATCCTGTGACAAATTATCAGCAGATATGACAATGTCTGGGAAACAATGCCTGAGACATAACAAATCCTATCTGCCAGAAGTTGGTCAATATTCCAAATTCTGTGGGTCTGGCCCACTCTACCTGTAACCATAGCCATCTCTCTTATCCCTAGTAAATCTCTAAGCTTCTGTATACCATTACTAGTGAGAAAAAGACAAAGGAAATATATTAAGTCACTTATCAAGGCTGGTTTGAGTCACCTGAATGGAACGTTGTATTTCTGTTGTTTTATTTTTTCTCAGCCTTTTAAATTCAGAATTGTCTCTGCTCTACAAGATGGGGTGAAATGAAAACAAGTAATTCACAAGAAGAGAAATCCAAAAGGAAGGAGAGGAGTTATAAGAAAATGACAGTGAACTATTGATTCCAAGGACGATGAGAACCAAGAACTGAAATGCTGTTTTAACAAGTAAAACATTTGCTACATCTTCTGCTAGAATCTTTGTCCTCTTGGCCGTTAACCCTACCTCTTTGGAATGGAGAGAGAACAGCCACCAGCCCAGAAAATCATCCTTCAGTGAGGTTCTCTTTCCCTCCACTCAGGCTGTGTGACCTCTCCCCCAGATCCTGTTGGAAATCTGTGACTGCAGCACCTGTCACACTACATTGAAGTTGACTCTTATTCATGGAAACACATCAGTCCTCTTAAGCATGGACAAATTTACTCATCTTTACACCTTCAGAGTCCAGTCCCTAGTTGAAGAAATATTGTTTGAAAAGATTTGTTAACATTTCCTCTGATAAAACACAGTAAAAAGATAATTTCCCTTTGCCCAATTGCTTAAAATCCTAAACTAGAAACCATGCATAACTTTCTCTCTTCATAATCCTGTGACCATTGAGAGAGTATTTGGCAATTCTTAATACAGATAGAGCAAGAAAGATTCATGTAATGCCAGTGCCTATAGTAGCAATAAGGTACAGCACTAAAGGGTATGCTTACTGTGGTCGAGCTTGTTCCTCCCTAGCTAGGATTATATTTGGACTTGGCTAACAGGACCTTTCTACCTGTAAACCCCAGCAAGCTGTGTTCAGCATTGAGAGCTTCTTGTTCTAAACAAGCTGCTAGGGAACCCAACCTTTATTAGTCAACAAAATGAGAAGATGCGTCCTCTGGTACTTTAGCACCACAAAGGTATCACAACCAAAATTTATCCTGGTTTGAATGTTCTTTATCTTTTCTGGACTCTATTCTTCTTTTTTCAGCTTTTCTGACAGGTTGTTATACAATTGTTACAGTTGACCAAGTATTCCTGTAAGCTAATTGTTAGGCATAATAACAGCAACAACCAAACCTCTCGGTGTGGATCATTGTCCTTAATACTACTGATCTAAAGTATCAAATGGCTTGAAATGAATAGGGGAAAGAAAATGGGCGCCAAGTGGATAACATCTTTATCACTGTCTCTGCTGTTTCATCCTGAAATAAAAGGGTTCTTCATCATCTTCCTGCTGGGTACCCTCCCATTGTGCATTCCTGTATTATTATTATTCATATTTGACAGTCTCTGTTGGGCTCAGAATGGCATGCGAAATGACTACTTGTGGAGCTGCTCTCCATTGTTAGGGAGACAATAAAAGGATGTCTGATAAGAATCTTACAACAGACTTTTCTACAGCTGAAACATATTGGCGGCATAATTTTCCAAATTTGCATTCTACCTGTGGCTCCATGGAGCTTACCAAGACCTCTTGCCAAGAGAGGACATTGTTCCTTCATTTCTAGAGGCTGCAAGCACTTACCGGATTGTGGCTGATATTGTCTTAGAGCTGGCTAATTCTCACACTACTAACCATAAATCTCTGGTTGTTCAAAAGACTTTTGAACTGTCTCCATGTTTCAGGAAAACCTATCTGAGAAACACACGAGCAAGTCCAATATAGTCTGTTTTTTCAAAAAGGGGCAAATTTAAATAAATGTGTGAAAAACACAAATTCTTTTTTAAAAAGGTAAATTGGAAATGATTCTTGCTTTATGGAAGAGTCACAAAAGAAGGGTAGAAATTTTTCAGACTCTGATGTAATAACTATTTTTCTTTCACTGGAGGTTTGCAAAAGTGGCTCAATGCCTATTTTCAAGAACATTCTAGAAGGGTATGTTTTTATGGGTTGGAAACTACATTGATGGCTTTTTAATGCCAATTTTGAAATCCAGTTTTTCCCTGACTCCTTTAAATAAAAGCATCCCATATGTCTACCATATAATTCAATTAAAGAACTTTCAACATACATGCCAATCTGTAGCTATGTCTGTTGGCTGGAACAAATCCTTGCTTACGACCCTCTAGTCAACTATATGTATTATGTGTGTGCAATGTATAAAGCACAAGTATTTTGGAAACCAAGAAACTAAAGACACCCCACCTCAATCTGAAATATCTATTGAGGAGGCAAGTCATAGGCAGATAGAAAATTAATTTTAGAAGACAAATTGTTGCTTAAAACCCTTTGCAGGTGGCATGTGGATTCAGGTTGAGAAGACAGTGTTCTAGGTTATAATACTGCCAGGTTTCATTAAAGAATTGGAATTTAGTTTAGTTTAGTTTAATTTTTTGAGGCAGAGTCTCTTTCTGTTGCCTAGACTGGAGTACAGTGTCATGATTATGGCTCACCACAGTCTCAATCTCCTGTACTCAGGCGGGCCTTTTGCTTCAGCCTCCTGAGTAGCTGAGACTACAGGTGCATGTTACCATACCTGGCTAATTTTTGATTTTTTAAATTTTAGAGTCAAGGTCTTGCTGTGTTGCCCAGGATGGTCTTAAACTCCTGGGTTCGAGCAATCCTCCTGCCTCGATCTTCCAAAGTGCTGGGAATACAGGTGGGAGCCACTACACCTGCCAGAAGTGAAACTTGAACTGTCCTGTTTGAAGAAATGTTTCACCTATGTGTTTCTACTGCTCTGCTTAACCATATATTCCTGGTTAATCAGCAGTCAGCCTAGAATAATAATTCTTTTTGTTGCTTTCTATGTCTTTCAGATATAAAAGTAGACAGAAACATACAGGATAGCCCAGAAGTAGATTTGCAAGACAGTTAGAATATCAAAAGATAAACAAGATGGGGAAAGATTGTTATTTATTGGCAACCCACATCTTTATGAATCTTTGCAATTATTTAACATCTTGATTCTATTCATTCAGTTTAAGCTTAAGTGTTTTCTGCATAATCATGAAAATAAGAAGAAACAACAGGAGGTAAATTAATGCCTCAGAAACTCTAGGTCAAAATTATCAAAAGGACAATGATTGCAACATTTTACAATTGTTGAGAATAGCTAGTGTGCTTCCTTCTAATGCAATGTGAATAATAAGGAAGAATTACAGAGATTGGACTGAATTTTTGCAGTTTGTTTCATATGGTAAACATAAAGTTCCTCCATTTTCTGTTCATCATGTGTAACATATTGTCTATTAGTGTAAAATTCCAGTGACCCTTAAACATTTCAGATTCAGTGACATAATTATGACTCTGTTAAAATTAAATAGATGAACAAAGTTCTTTACTTTTAAAGTAGAATAGCTTCTCTGGTCCTCTCATATATGTTATTGGTAGAAATGTTTCTTCCTTGCTAATGTTTTTAATAATACAAAATTGTTTAGAAACCAAATATACCAAATATTATATAAAAATAATCACAAATATTGTAAACTGGTTTCATGATATAATAGTTTCCACTTGCCTGACAGTTATTTTAAACATTTTATTAGAATTAACAAGTTGTGCTTCTCATTTACTTTATTTCTTCCCTAAGTAATTGGGTTTCAATAACTTTTTTCAGATTGATTTTTTGGCAAGACTGAAAGAAACAAAATCAGTGCTCAATGAGCACCTCACTTCATCCACCTGGGAAAACTAAACAGTGTACAATTATTTGCAGGACATATGCCCAACCTGATGTCAATGATTCCTTTGTATATAAAAAAAAGTGAGTCTTGCTCTAGACTCTCAATGTGCTTGCTAGGAAAGGAAGACTCCCATAGGTAACCTAATTAACCAATAAGATCCACCCCGAGTGAGTCAGACTCATATTATTTAGGGTAAAATATATAACTGGGAAACAGAGTCATCCGGGAAATGCTCAGAAGAAAGTAGAATCTGAACTGATTTTTGAAATGAACTTCATTTTGGACAAGCATAAAATCAACAGATATTGGAAAGAGGCCATTATGTTCCTGGGCTGGTGAAAAACTATCACTTAACCAAGGAAACAGAAAGCAACACTAAAAGCAAGCAAACAAACAAAGAAATCCTTCCTGCCTGGAGCAGTGATACCCATGGGGAATAGGTGAGTCCATAGGTAAGGTGTGGTCAGGTGATGGTGGGCTCTGAAATTTAGCCACAAGAGTGTATATGACATGGTGGATCTCCTGGAGCCCTGTACAGTGCTTCTGAGGAACTCTGGAGAACTCCAGGCTGGAAAAGTATTGCACTACTAATATAAAATAATCTGTTCGGTTTTTCATAGAAGTAAGTTAGGAAGTAAGTTAGAAGTGAGTTAGGAATAAGTTATCTCATTCTAAGTGGTGTTGGGCTTTTTGTTTTTAACCATAACTTTTCTTGAACTTTTGGTGACTTCTGCTGGTTGTTTTCTAGCTTGATACTAAAAGATATATTAGGAGTGACAGAACCCATCAAACACTCAGAATCTGACAGCTTGCTTTTTTGCTTTGTTTTAAAGGAAAGTTTGTGCTTGAGGCTCCAATTTTTTGTTATATATATGATATATTTATTACAGTCAGCTGTTTAGGGTAATGACTAAGAACACAGACCTTAGAGTCAGAGGCAGATTGGAGTGAATTCCAGCTCTACCTCTTAACAGTGCATCACCTTCAGGAAGTTATTCTATTAGCCTATGCCCCAGTTTCCTTATACAAAAAATGGGGACAATGATGATAAAAATGGTAATAGTACCCACTTCATAGGAGTAAATGTGCATATACTATATTTATATATAATTATTTAAATAGTGCTTGACTCAGAAAAAGCAATTGATAATTACTAAATATAATTGTTTTACAGTAGCAAAAATGTCCCTAATATTGTACCATAATTATTTAAAAATTTTTTGTATCTACAAAGAGTGCTATATATTCTAGGTATTAGATAAAAAGGTTTGAGAATCACGAAGCCAAAAAATAGGAAGAAATTATAGTCTTTGTTCAAAAAGTGACAGTGCAAATAAGTTTTTGAAGAGATTAGTTAACTTTTCTTTTTCATTTCTTCTCGCTGTGCACATTTTGCATGAAAAAGCTTACCCAATCCCATAGCTTAATTTATTGTATCTCTTGTATTCTTGTCTCCAAGTCTGACCTTTTTCTCTGGCTCCTAACCTGGATATCATATGGCCTAACAGAAATCTATAACTGTAGGAAACACAGGTGTAGTGTTTTAATCAAACTCAGTTCTTGTCCGAATCTGTCACATTAGAATTCGAACGCCCTGACTTTCAAAATGTGATTTCTACCACCAGCAGCAGCATCATCTGACAGACAATGGGTTAGAAATGCAAACTCTTGGACCCTACCCCAGACCTATTGAATCAAAAACTCAGGGCAAAGAAGAGGACAGCAATCTATGTCTTTAAAAGTCCTGCAGGTGATTCTGATGCATGCTGGAGTTTCAGAACTACTGGTCTAAAATGAAGGCTTATCCTTTTTTCTGGATCTGTTTGGTGACTTCTTCACCCTTCACAAGAAGAGTTTAGTTTTTCAAGTGGAAAAGATTACTCTGGTGAGCTAAGAAGATCATTGGTGAGAAGGGACAAGATTAGTCCAGAGACACCTACCTGATGACTAGTGAAATAGAACAGATGAATACCTCACCTGGTGCAGGACAGTAGATGTTTTATAGAGGAAGCAAGACTGTTGGGTTCTATTCTTTCAAGTAGAGTGCTTTTAGCTTCCTCTCTTTATGTACTCAGTGAGCTTCAATGTTTTGGTAAAATTTTTAAATATTCTAATTATATAGTTATGATAATAAATCCTTTTAAAAAGATAGAATAAGATGGCTTATTTACTAAAGCTAAAATAATTATAATTCACCTAGATTTTCTGAATCGTGACCTGTTGTGTCCATTAAAAATACCCTTTAACTCTAGAAATTGGCTGTGTGGCATTAAAAAAAAGAAGAAGAAGCCATGCCCTCTGCATTAAAACAGATGGAGCTGGAGGACATTATCCTAAGTGAACTAACTCAGAAACAGAAAAGCAAACACTGCATGTTCTCATATGTGGGAACTCAACAATGGCTACTCATGAACAAAAAGATGAAAATAATAGACACTAGGGACACCAGAAGTGAGGAAGCTGGGAGGGAGGCAAGCGTCTAAAATCTACCTATTATGTATTATTCGGGGAATACAGATACCAGAATACCAATTTCCATATACTCTATATGCCAAATGGCAAACACACACTTGTATTCCCAAATCCAAATTTTTTTATTATAAAAAAAAATTGACTGAGTGGGACAGATGGGGAGATTATTTATATAATTCAGAAAACTATACCCCTGGAATTTCTCCAAATATATCTTAATGGATCTAGAAATAGTCTTACATTAAAACCAATGCAATAGTTAGATTATAAAATGAGCTTAAGCTTTAAAAAAAAATTTTATTTTTTATATATTTTATTTTATATTGTTTTAATTGACAAGTAATAGTATATATTCATGGGTTACTTAATGATACTTATAATGAATAGAAATCATGTCAAAATAATTAACATATCCATCCATCTCAAATATTTATCATTTCTTTGTGTTGGGAATTTTTAATATCCCACTTCTAGCTATTTGAAACTGTATAATATGTTACTGTTAACTATAGTTATCCCACAGTGGTATAGAACTAGAACTTATTCCTCCTATCTAGCTGTATTTTTGTATCTTTTAACAACTCTCTCTCTCCTTTTATTTTTCATGTTTCTAACTTTAAAAATAATGACAGACATTATGAAGGATTCCATTTTCTGACTATTGGTCCTTTTAGATGCCAGTCTTAGCAAGCCATCTACCAAATGATTTTCTCTTTGCAACAGAAATATGAGAACTTAACCAAGAGGTTAATTACTTAATTAACCTTCTTTAATGCAGGCCTTAATTAGGGCAGGTGAAATGTCTTGCAAAAATGTAATACAAAAATGGATAATTATAATTTTAGTTAAATTATACTTTACCTTACAATAATCAGAGGAAAGAGGAATAATCAAAGGTAAGTTTCAAGTCAACCTGGAATTTTGTATAATTAATTTTCCAAAAGCATTTTCCTAGTGCATTTAGGAAGCTTGTGAGAAAATTATGCAAGTAATTATTTGCTTTCATCTTTCCTTCTTTATTTCATTTTTAACTCATGAAGTCTTAACTATGACCCATGAGCTTTGCTTAGGATTGGCTATAGTAAATGAATAAGACACTGTTCCTGCTTTCAAGAAACTCATCATCTAGAAGGGAAATAGTTATGAAATAACAAGTGCAACATAAAAAGTGTTGTTATAAGAGTATTTTCAAATTGTTACAGTAGACGGTATGATAGAAAGCACTGAAAAATTTCATACTGGTTCCAAACATAAGCAAAGAATATTAATGCTTTCTAATATTAGACAATATATAATTTCTTCAAAAATATAATCAGATAAACAAGAATCTCCAGATTTAATGAAAACTAAAAATGTTTGAGACCGCCTGGGCAGCGAGACCTCATCTCTACAATAAATCAAAAAATCAGCTGGGCACGGTAGCGCATGCTTGTAATTACGGCTACTTGGAAGGCTGAGGTGGAAGGATCGCCGGAGCCCAGCAGGTCGAGGCTGCAGTGGTCGGGAACGGCCACTGCGCTCCAGTCTGGGCGACAGAGTGAGACTCCAACTCAAAAAAAAAAAAAAAAGAAAAAGAAAGAAAGAAAAGAAAACGAATACTAACAAAAAAACAGATGGTACAAGTGATATATAGCATGAATAATAGAAAACAAAAGAGATAGAAGAGAAATATTTTGCTTTTGCATTTTACTTTCAGAGTGAGTAAAGTACAACACTACATCTCTAAAATATGAATGCAGTTCTGCGACAAAAAGGAGCATTCAGAATATAAAAGCACTCTTAATAATAAAATATGATTATTAAATTTTAAAAAATTAAGAGAAGAGCTGGAAGAAATAGGAAGGCAAAGAGACACAAAATTAAGGAAAATAATTAGAACTGAAAGATGAATACAGTGAATCCAATATGTTTAACACGAATTTCAATAATGAGAAGAGAGAAAATAAGGGAAAAAATAATCTAAGAAGTAAAAGTTATAATATTATTAGAGACTTCAGAGTAAGTGCTGAGTTGGACAAATGAAAACAAAAGTAGAATCAAACACATTATGTTAAAATTTCAGAAAACTGTAAATCAGAATATGATCCTAGAAGTCTACATTCTGCATTTTTAGAAATGTAAAGACATAGAAAATGTATTTCCCATATACCAATGATGTGAAAATTATATGAGAATAAAGTCCAGCAAAACTGGAAAATAGAGTAGAGTATAGAAAAAAAAAATGGAGTGGAAGAGAGGAGCTAATGAGATGTATAAAAGATTTACTGGGAGATAGTTACGCAGCAAAGGAAACATTAAGCATAAATTTGAACATGGATATCTGTTGCTCTGAGAATAAATCATTTCAAAATTAAAATATTGTTTAGGTAACTAAACAATATGATTAAGAGGTTGGACTATCTCATCATGTAGTAAAGGCAGCTTAGACTTCTTTTCTCAAAAAAACAAACAAAAAAAGAATGGCAGTCAGAAACTGCAGAAAAAAACCTATATTTTTAATGAGCTAATTTTAACATATATATGAAGCAAAGAAAAATTTGTTATGATTTGGAGGAATTCATGTGTGGTGAAAAAAACTCACGTATGGTCAAAGAGCAGAGGTTTCTTTTATTCTTGTTCTTGTAACATTTCTTATTTGAGTGGCACAGATTTATACAGAGAATGTATTTTTTCTCCAATTAAACTAGTTGGTTTTTATGGCAAACAATGTTTCTGCAATGATAATATTTATTGATTTTCTTTCTTACTATTTTTATTTATTTATTTAGAAATAGTGACTCACTGTGTTGCCCAGGCTGGACTGTAGTGGCTTGATTATCTTTTTATGATTTTCACTTCTCTTCTGAAAGTCTCAATCTTGTTTTTTAATTCCCTGCACATAGTAAGCATGATTATTTTAGAGTTTGTGTTTATTAATGATTTCTGGGTTCTTGTGGAGTCTGTGTCTGTTGTGTGCAGTTTTTCTTTTTCCTTCTCTTTCCCCTCCTACTCTTCTATCTTCTCCTTCTTTAATCAACTATTGTCTCCTTGATTCTAGATTATGTTTGTAAAAACTTGCAGAATTAATTTGAGGTATAGAATAATGTTACATTTCTCTGGAGAGGATTTATGCCTGCTTCTGAGGGATTCAGATACTTCCAGTGCTGGGTTCAGTTTCATCTTATTTCTGGTTCACTGTTTTTTCCTAGAGCATCTCTCTTCGTCCCAAGTCACAGTCTCAGCAGTTTACCCAGGGTCCATTCAGCTTGCAGGTCCTGAACTCTGATTTGTATGCCCCAGTTAGATAAGGCTATTGAAAACTAGCTTATCTTCTCAGCAATCTGTACTTGAATTAGAAGCTACAGGAGTTATGGGTGTGGTTTGTAGTCCCAGCTACTCAGAAGGTTGAGGCAGGAGAGCTGCTTAAGTCTAGGAGTTCAAGACCAGCCTGAATGATACAGTGAGACTATGTAGAAAAAGAAGGAGAAGGAGAAAAGGGAGGAGGAGGAGGAGGAGGAGGAAGAGCAGAAGCTACTACTAAGAAAAAAGCAGTCTAAAATTTGCCTCTAATTCTAAATTACCTAGAATTTTGGAGCATTTCAGGTTTCAGACTTTTGGATATGGGGTGCTCAACTGGTAATGGTTTCTGTGAAAAAAGGAAGAAAATGGAGAGCGAAAGAAAAATGTAGAGTAGTAGAAGATTCATAATTTTCTTACTTTACAAACTGGGAATTCAAGATATAACTGCCTAAAGTTGGTGGGACTAAATGAGATCTTTTAAACATGCTAAAATTATAAAAATGGTAGATGAATGTAATAGGAACAGGAACAATGTAACTAAAAAGACAGGGAGTATTGGGAAGGTGGCAAAAAGCATAAGATAACTAAAGTCTCCTCTTTTATAGCAGTGGTCAAAAAATAAAGTTGAATGCTGACAAATCAACTTTACTTAGAAATGTGGCAATAAGCCGGGCTTGGTGGCTCAGCCTGTAATCTCACGCCTTTGGGAGGCTGAGGTGAGTGGATCGCCTGAGCCCGCGGATTCGAGACCCGCCTGGGCAGCGACCTCAGCTCTACAATAAATCAAAAAATCAGCCGGGCGTGGTAGCGCATGCCTGTAATTCTGGCTACTTGGAAGACTGAGGCAGAAGGATCACCGGA
>NW_007035667.1:11894-15318 GCF_000164805.1 Carlito syrichta | reverse complement strand
TTCAAATTGCTATAGGTATTTACAATTACAGTAAGAAAGCCAACCACACTGTTCTCAGCTCTGCTCTATCATCTGCATCCTGTGACTCATTTCTGGGAAAATGCGTCTCTTTCAGAGACTAGTCTCAGCCAGAGGCTGCTTCCTGAGGGAGGGGGCAGAAAGAAACCGGGTATAGGAGGAAGAGTCTATTTTCTGGATAATTACCTCACATATGCCATTTGCCCCGCCTTCCATCACAAGTAAAAGGTTCCAGGTCTCAAGTCAAGCAAATGCAGATGCAGAGCCATCAGCTAAATAAATCTCTTTTCTTTATAAATTACCCAGCCTCAGGCATTCCCTGATAGCAAGACAGAATGTACTAACAACAAAAATTGGTATCGAAGAGTGGGGCATTGCTATAAAGATAATTGAAGATGTGGAAGTCGCTTTGAAACTGGGTAACAGGTAAAGATGAGAAGAGTTTCAAGGGGACAGAAGAAGACAAAAAGATGAGGGTGAGTTTGAGATTTACTAGAGACGAGTTAAGTGGTTGTGACCAAAATGGTGATAAAAATGTGGACAAGCCGGGCTCAGTGGCTCAGCCTGTAATCCCACGCCTTTGGGAGGCTGAGGTGAGTGGATTACCTAAGCCCGCGGGTTTGAGACCTGCCTGGGCAACGAGACCTCATCTCTACAATAAAAAAAAAAAAAACAAAAAAAAAACAGCCAGGTGTGGTAGCGCGTAATTCCAGCTACTTGGAAGACTGAGGCGGAAGGATTGCTGGAGCCCAGCAGTTCGAAGCTGCGAGCGGCCACTGCACTCCAGTCTGGGTGACAGAGTGAGACTCCAACTCAAAAAAAAAAAAGAAATGTGGCAATAAACAACTGATCTACACATACAATGGCTAAAAATAGTTACCTTTTGGGAGTGGGACTGGGATCAGAGAAAATGATTGATGATTTTCTTCCTGGCACTTAGCTCCTCCCCCAAATGTTTTTTTTTTAAAGCTATAACTGGAGAAATTATGAAAAAAGTTTTACAGAGATATAATACTTAAGCTGCATTTTATTGAACAGTTAAGCTTTCTTCCCCTTGGGCATAAGAAAGGGTGGTCATTCTAAGGAGAGGAAATGGTTTGGAAAAAGACATGGGCATATGACATGGTCTGTTTTAGAAATGGTCAAACAAGGCAGGGCACAATGGCTCGTGCCTGTAATCCCAGCACTTTGGGAGGCCAAGGCGGGAGGATTGCTTGAGCCCAGGAGTTCAAGATTAGCCTGATCAACATAGCAAGACCTCATCTCTACCACACACACACAAAAAAAATTAACCTGACATGGAGGTGTGTTTGTAAGCACAACTACTCAGGAGGCTGAGATGGATGGATTGCCTGAGCCCAAGAGGTTAAGGCTGTGGTGAGCCATGACCATGCCACCACAATCACAGTCACCATGCCACCAGCCTAGGTGACAGAGTGAGACCCTGACTCAAAACAAAACAAAACCAGAAATGGCAAGACACTCTGTAGCCTGGAGAATCCACATAAGGGAAGGAGCGGTAGGAGATGAGGCATATGAGTGAAGCAGGGACCTGAGCATAAAGGATCTTGAAAGCTCTGAAGTTTTTGTCCAAGAACTTTGATTTGAGAGTCTGGGAGATAGGTGTCTCTATTACCTGACACATGAAATACTGGAGGCAAAGCAATATCGAGAGAATACAACAAAAAAGTAATTTTTCAGATATTTAGCAAGAAGAGTCTATAAAGTACATAAAGAAACTCCTTGACTGTTGCATGCAGCACACTGAATACATGACATTATTTGCAGTAGAGGAACTCAATAAGTGTTGGTTACTTTAGCACACTGGTACCTTGAAAGAAGTCAATAAAACAATTTATCTGAAAGCCTCTACTTGTACCGAGCTTTCTAAAGAAAAGAATTTCTACAAATGATCAGGCCTCGGTGTGTTTTGTGAAACATTGCCCTCCTTCTCATTCAGCCCAAACCATCATTCTTGGCATTCTCAAAAGTATATACGGGCCATTTTAATTTTGCGCACGATGGATCCCATTCACATCCCAGCGGTCGAACATAATACCCATTTTGATCAATGTAAACTCTGCGCCAGTCTGATGGGTCCTTCAGACTATGAACAACTTCAGATCTCTGGAAGGAGAGCTAGAGGAGGGCTGGTGTATTCGACACCCCTCTCACCCTTTGAATAGGAAATTAGTTTACAAAACGATTTTCCTCTATATGAACGTTTTCTTCTTTGAAAGGCGAACATTCAGTCATTCACATGTACCCCTAAAATGTGTCTAGCAATGGTATATTAATAAAATAAATAACAAACATTTAAAAAAGAAAGTTTTCAGGTTTGCTAAGAACGCTGCAGTGTGGAAGGAGGGTTCACAATGTAATGAAGATCCTGGCAATGTGTGTTAATTTGTTGTGTTTTAAAAGAATGAGAGGCAGAAGTATGGATCCTTTTCTTGACTTGTAATTAAAGTAGGTCGCATGACCCCATTTTTTCATCTAAATAACTGAGGGCTCAAAGGCTAATAAGCAAAAACACCAAGAATCCCAAGTAAGGCAAAGTGGGGGCACAAATGCTAACCTAGTTGCACTGCCACTACTGATACCACACTTTTACCAAGGTAACTGGATGCCTTATGGTGGCTAGACTAGCTGCCACCCAGATTCACATAGGACAAGAGGCAATTGAGGACATCTCTGGACAAACTTCTATCATCCCACCTCTCAGTGAACCAAGATCTGTGAGCATATCGTGTATATCTTTCCTCTTTTTATCAATTGAATTATATACCCGCCCCCAAAAAGATACATTAAAGTTTTAATCCCTGGTATCTCAGAATGCGACCCTCTATGGAAGTGGGTTAATGCTGGTGTAATTAGTTAAGATAAGGTCATATTGCAAGAGTTGGGCCCCTAATCCAATATGACTGATGTTCTTATAAGAAGACAATGCTGGGAGCAGTGGCTCAAGCCTGTAATCCAGCGTTTTGGGAGGTGGAGGCAAGAGGACTGCCTGAGCCCAGGGGTTCGAGATGAGCCTGGGCAACTTGGCAAGACCTCATCTCTAAAATAAAAAAAATTTTTGAGTTGGAGTCTCACTCTGTTGCCCAGGCTGGAGTGCACTGGCACACTCAGGCTCCTCCAGCGTCGCTCTGCTGGGCTCCAGCGATCCTTCCGCCCTAGCCTTCCAAGTAGCTGTAACTACAGGTGCACGCTACCATGCCCGGCTTGTTTTTGCTTTGTTGTAGAAACGAAGTCTCGCCACTTGCCCAGGCCGGTCTCGAACCCTCAGGCTCAGGCAATCCACTCGCCTCGGCCGCCCAAAGTGCTGGGATTTACAGGTTGAGCCACCGAGCCCGGCTAAAATAGATTTTTTAAAAAATTAACCGTGAGTGGCGGTGCACGCCTA
>NW_007035667.1:11446-11874 GCF_000164805.1 Carlito syrichta | reverse complement strand
AAAAAAAAAAAAAAAAAAAGTGGTGACATGGTTGCTTTTAACAGCCTATAATCAGATATGGAAACAAAGTTAAAACATATGATTAAAACTTACAATTAAAAGGGAAGTAGAGCGTAAAAACTTGGAAATTTTGCAACTTGGCCATTTGGTAAAAAAATTGCTTGGCTCGGTGGTTCAGCCTCTAATCCTGTGCCTTGGGAGGTTGAGGTGAGTGGATTGCCTGAGCCTGCGGGTTCGAGGCCCGCCTGGGCAACTTGGTGAGCCCTCATCTCTACAATAAATAATAATTAAAAAAACTAACAGGGCATGGTAGCATGCACCTGTAATTCCGGTGACTCGGAAGGCTGAGGCAGAAGGATCACCGAAGCCCAGCAGGTAGAGGCTGCAGTGGCCGTGAGCATGCCACTGCACTCCAGCCTGGGTGACAG
>NW_007035667.1:0-11387 GCF_000164805.1 Carlito syrichta | reverse complement strand
AACAAGAGGAGAACGCAGTGAACACAGAGAGACACAGAGGCAGAGTTTGGAGTGAAGCCGCCAGAGCCCAGGAAAGACAGAGGCAGGGTTTGGAGTGAAGCTGCCAGAGCCGAGGAATGTCTGAGGCTACTGGAAGCTGGAAGAGGCAAAGAAGTATCCTCCCCTAGAGAACCTGGTAATAGCTTGCCTGGGTCAACCAACATCTTCATTTCAGACCTCCAGCATTCAGAACTGAGAGAGAATAGACTTCTATTGTTTTACCTACCCAGTTTGTGGTGTTTTGTTACAACAGCCCTAAAAACAAATACACTTCTGATCCCTAAATGTAGGTAAATTGAAATGTAAAGTTAACCTTTTGGTTAAATCCAGCTGTCTCATTATAATAACTCTCAAAATTTTGGTCCCACTGTCTGTTAAATATTTTTATCAATAATATTTTTGCACATGTTTTACTTAAGGGTTATGTAACTCTTGCTTTGTGAACATGGTAATTTATAATTTCTCTGTTATATAAAGCTTGTTTATAATTCATTCTTTTTTTCCTTGTCTTCTAAATACAATTACACTGAATATCTTGGTATGTAAATATTTTTCTACTTCTTAGGGTAGAGTTTTAGAATAAATATGTGGAAATGGAGTTACTCAAAGGGCATGACATTTTTTAATATTCCTAGCATATGTTATCAAATTGCTTCCCATAAATTTTATGACAATAAATTACCTGTGCCTGACATATTAAAAAGGGCCTTTTTTAGAGCTGTGTTCCAGCAAGAGAGTAGATCTTAAGTGTTCTCACCACACATACACACATACAGTAACTCTATGAGGTGATAAATATGTTCATTAGCTTGATTGTAGTAGTCACTTCACAATGTATATGTATATCAAAGTATCACATTGTATACCTTAAATATATATAATTTTTTATTTGTCTATTGCAATTCAATAAACCTGGGAGAAAAAGTATTATCTGTTAATTTGACTAGTAAGAGGTTTATAGCTGTAATTTGCATTACCTTGAGCTAAGATAAAACCTCTCTCTCCAAAGGTTTATTAATGCTTAGCATTTCTTCTATAACACTTCTGCTGTTGTTCCTCATTATTTTTTCTTAAATGGTCTTTATATGAAATCTATTTTTTCCTTGTATATAGACTATGTTAACATTTTTCAGTATCCTCGTTTGTAATATGTGGAGTAAAAATAAGTATCCTCTAGTGTTGCAGTAAGAACTACCTATGCTGAATAAATCAAATGCCAGGCACCTATATGTTCTTAGTAATGGGAACAATTCATTATATTTCATATGAGGTGAAAATCAGATGGTCTATATGTGCTCTCGCTTGAGCTCAGGTTTGGCAGCACAATTGCTTTGACTTTTCTGATAAATCTCATTCTCATTTGTGCAGTCATCTTGGTCTTTTCGTTTTGCACTCTCTGTTCACTTTGGTCAGGTTGAACCACTGTGGAGGAGTCAGCTGTAAAGACTCAGCATGTGAAGATGCACAGAGGCATGAAAGCACATGTGTTGTGGGACAAGGGTTCAAGTATTAATTCTGTGTGTTGGTAAGTGGTATTTTTAGACAAGTAAATTTATGTTTTTGTGCCTTAGTTTCTCCTCTTGTAAAATGGGGAATTAATAATGTTAACTATCTTATCGATTATTGTGAATATTAGATAAACTTTTATTATCTACTGCTGCATATCACATTGCCCATCTAGCTGCTTAAAACAATAATAAACGTTTATTACCTCACAAAGTGTCTGTGGATAAGGAATTCTGGAGTGGTTTAGTTGGGTGTTTCTAGTTTGGGGTCTCAGGAGGTTGTAGTCAAGTAGTCATTTGGGGTTGTAGTTATCTAATGCTTGAGTGGGGCTGAAAAATCCACTTCCAAAATGGTGGCTCATGTGGCTAGCAAATCAGTGCCAGCTCCTGGCAGGAGGTCTAAATTTCCTGCCATATGACTTTCTTTCCAGAGATGCTTGAGCATCTCACCTACATGGCAGCTGGCCTCCATGTGACCCAAAAAAAGAAAACAAGGAGAAAGTTGTAATGCCTTTTAGACCAAACCTCAAAGGTCTCACACTTATCACTTTTGCCACTTCCTAATCATTAGGCACAAGTTACTAACTGTGACCTAAACTCAAGGGAAGGACAATTAGGTCACGCTGTATGAAAAGAGGTATGTCAAAGAATTTATGGACTCATTTCTAAGCAACCACATGGCCTAATGCATTTTATACATTTAGCAGAGATAGCCTTTAGGAAGAAGTCACAAGAAATTAGCCATTGTGTCATTGTACTCATCGTCATTATCCATAGCACTTCTTTAAGGAACTGCAAGTTGTATTGTAGTGGCGGCTTTTGGGTGCATGTGAGGCATGAATGAATCTGGATGATAAACAGGAGGTAAATCAAAAAGAGCCCAGTATGTCATAACACAAGTGCTCTTATTTTTTCCAATAAGTCTCTGTTTGTTGACCCACCTGTAACATAGATCTCAGACTAATTTACTCCCAGGGCAAGTGGGCTCAGGAAACCAGTGCTACTTAAAGAGCAGGATAAACACACATCATCTCTTTACAAGTACTATTTTATTTTAAAAACTTTATTTAAAAAAAGAAGATGCATTGAAAAATAGATTTTAAATTTGCTTGGATTTTAAAGACAAAACTTAGACTTAAGTAAAACCTTGGTTTTCTGATGGCCGGTTTTGGACTGCTTTTCCTGATTCTAATAATTTGCCTTTATTTCCATTTGGGGCACCCTAGTGGAGGAGTTAAGTGACTCAGTTAGTTGATGAGACGGTGCTAAAGAATCTGAGGCAGGATAAGAACCTGATATTTTTAAAAGATACCTCAATCAAAAATATTAAATACATTCCCAGAAAAAGAGGAAGGATAAATATTTGAATTTACCAAACAGATATTAAAGGCATTGTAAAACCTTAACATTAAGAATTTTTTAAAATTAAGACAAAAATAAACACTCCATTTATGAGAGTGGTGTGCACCAGAAATAGATGATGATATATATACCTAAAAAGATCTAATATGTAACTCAGAAATCAATGAGGGAAGGAATTGAGTCAATGCATGCTGGGGGGAAATTGGTTCTTTGGAGGGGAAAAATTATCTCTAGTTCTACCTTATATTACTTAGCAAGATACATTCCAGATAAATGTGATAAGTGGCTGGACGTGGTAGCTCATGCCTGTAATCCCAGCACTTTGGGAAGTTAAGGTGGGAAGATTGTATAAACCCAGGAGTTTGAGACTAGCCTGGGCAACATAGTGAGACCTCATCTCTACAAAATCAAAAAAGTTAGCTGGGTGTGGTGGCACACACCTGTAGTCTTAGCTACTCAGAAGGCTGAAGTAGAAGGTTTGCCTGAACCCAGGAGGTCAAGCCTGGGGTGAGCCATGATTGTGCCTCTGTACTGCAGCCTGGGTAACAAAGTGAGACCCCAACTCAATAATAATAATAATAAAGTGCAAAAATACCATAAGAAACTTGAAGCAATTGGATGTGAAATAGAATTGCCTAGGAATCTTTAAGAAAAGTATTGATGTTTCATGTCCCCATGTTTCCATGCCTCAGAGATTCTGATATATAATTGGTCTGAGTGTAGCCTGGACACCTGGATTTTTAAAAACTCTTCAGATGTACTTGCTCTCTGGATGGGAAGGAATTTCTAAATATCAAAGAAGGATTCTCTAGGGTAAACAAATCAATAGATGTATCTAAGTATTATACTTTTGTATAAAACATTTAAAACCAAACCACAAATACTGATGGATAGCACTCTTGTGTCAACTATGTGCCAAACACCATGCTCAGAGGTTTATCTTTGTTACTTACCCTAATCCTCACAAAAAAACCCACCATGAGCTCAGTCATAGTGCCTCCACTTAACACATGAGAAAACACAGGCTATAAGGGATGACATCAGTAGTTTACAACTCTGACTACACACTGAACCACGCAGAGAGCTTTAAAAAGACCCATACCTAGACCTCACCCCAGAACAGTTTAAGAGAAGTTGCTGGGAGTGGCACCTGGGCATCGAGTGCTTGCCCCACATCATATAGCTGGTAACTGCAGTCAGAGCAAAGGCCTTTCTTCATCCTAAACACCTGGATGGTTGCGATACCGTGTGGACATTTTCTTGAGAATATAAACAGATGCTTAATTTTTAAAGACTGAAAAGACATAAATGAAGGTTTAATTAAAGCAGACGAGATTTTGAACATAAGGATCTGTTTGTTGACCCACCTGTAACATAGTGGGTCAACAAATTTCCAAGTGTCAGAAAAAAAACAAAACAACTTTAGGGCTAGAAGGGATGATTCTGTGAGATCTCCTTCAAGGCTGTGTATTAAAAGAAATAATAGAAATTGTGGGATGATTAGAGAAAGAATAGCAGTTTGATGGTCTGATAATTTTGAAACAATTGGCAATGCTTAGACAACATGGAAAATGTCTGCATGAATCTACTTACTTTGGCTTATTATCGCCATTGTAACGTCTTCTCCATCAAGAGATATGTAACAGTATGAATGAGTGACTTCATTGCATAGTTTTTAAGAGCAAAGACTTTTGAAGACAAATTATGTAATTTTGATTCCCAGATGTATTCTTCATAGTTGCATAACCTTAGGTTACTTAACTTCCCCATAGCTCAGTTTCTTAGTGGCAAAATGGAAATGATAATAGTATGGTATCAATGCTGCATAACAAATCACCTGAACCTTAGGACTTAAGACCTCTCATGGTTTCTCTTGATAGTAATTTTGGAGCATCATGGTTGGGCAGTTCCAGCTCAGGGTTTCTCTGAGCTGGTGCTACTGTCATTTGATGGCTTGATTAGGACTGGAGGATCTGCTTCCAAGGTTTGCTCATATAAATATCAAAATGGTGCTTATTGTTGCTTATTGTTGGCAGAAAGCTTCAGTTTTTCTCCACAGGGGTCTCTCATCATGACATGGCATATCATCTGGCTTCCACCAGAGCACGTGACCCAAGAGACCAAGGGGAAGTTACAGTGCATTTTGTGGCTTAGCCTCACACATCACTCCTACAATACTCCATTGGTCACTCAGATCACCTCTGATTCAGTTCAGGAGCAGAGTACATCCTTGCACCAGAAAGCAAGAATCACTTTGCAAGGTCATCTTGGAGGCGGCTATCACAAGTACCTAGTTTATAGATTTGTTGCAAAGATATGTTATATACGGTTGACCCTTGAACAAAACAGGTTAGAGCTTCAAGGGTTCACTTATACATGGATTATTTTTCAGCCAAACATGAATCAAAATATAGTATTTGAGGAATGCAAAACTATACATAGAGAGCCTCAGGCCTGACGAGGGACTTTAAGTATGCATGATTTTGGTATATGCAGGGACCTTGGAACCAATCCTCTCTGTATACCCAGGGATGACCATATTGATCTATCTCTCTCTATATGTATTCATCTCACACTTACAACATTAGAAGAGAGTTTTGAACATAGTAAATAATTATATAACTAAATAAAAAATTCTAGAGGTAGTGTTTGGGCATTGGTATTAGTATTTTTAGTATTAATATTAATCATCTCAAGTGATTAATATGCAGCTAGTTTTGAATACCACATCTCTATCTCAATACATAGCTTCATAATGATAATCAGCCCTGGAACCCTAGGTGAGAAGTTCTCAATCCTAGCTGCATAGAATAATCATTTGAAGAGTTTTTAAAAATCCAGATGTCTAGGCTACACCCAGACCAGTCATATATCAGAATCTCAGCCGGGCTCAGTGGCTCAGCCTGTAATCCCGCGCCTTTGGGAGGCTGAGTTGAGTGGATTGCCTGAGCCCGCGGGTTCGAGACCTGCCTGGGCAGCGAGACCTCATCTCTACAATAAATCAAAAAATCAGCCGGACGTGGTAGCGCATGCCTATAATTTCGGCTACTTGGAAGGCTGAGGCGGAAGGATCGCCGGAGCCCAGCAGGTCGAGACTGCGGTGGCCGGGAGTGGCCACTGCACTCCAGTCTGGGTGACGGAGCGAGACTCCACCTCAAAAAAAAAAAAATCAGAATCTCTGAGACTTGGAGACATGGAAACAGGAGACATCAATACTTTTCTTAAAGCTTCCTAAGCAATTCTATTGCACAGTCAAGTTTGAGACCCCTGCTCTAGTTATTTAATGTAGATGATTATATTAGAATCCCTCCATTTCCTTAGTGAGCTGAGCTCAACTCAGCATTTAGATTCCGGGGACCTAACATTACTTGCTGAAAACAAAGGGAAGACCTTTGACTTTCTCTAATGCATGGGGAAGGCTGAAGATGGGTAGGAATGTGCAGCATGGCGCCAGTTGCTGTCTGTCTGTGCTGTGTGTCTGGAGCATTTGAGCCTCCAGCATGTCAGCCAGGCTCCTTTGGCCAGAGAGTGCCTTCATGCAAGAGTAGAAACCTCCTAGGCATGTGATCGCCGGGCCAGGAAAATGTCACCCGTTGCCAGAGAAAAACCAGCTTTTCATGCAACTAGAGTAAATGGCACATGAAACCAATTTAGCCAGAGTGGTTGGAAAGACATCAGAAGCCCCATGAGATGGCCATTCTGGAAGCAATGTTCAAAGGATGCACCTGGTAATGTAATGTTCACAGGTACTGTGCAGGCACAGAACATGCCTCAAACTTAAGAACATGGAGCTGTCTGCTGCTCTGTGAGGCTGCTTTTGTAAATGAGCAC
The DNA here is from genome assembly GCF_000164805.1 of Carlito syrichta. NCBI lineage: Eukaryota > Metazoa > Chordata > Mammalia > Primates > Tarsiidae > Carlito > Carlito syrichta. The sequence goes on along the minus strand of NW_007035667.1, from coordinate 4,650 downwards.
TAGCATACTGTAGAGAACAGTCATTACGATCTGGGGAAGACAAGCAATAGAGAGCAAAAATGGCAGCTGTATTTAAACCAGAAAAATAATAGATGGATGACAAATTTCTGGTAAACTATGCTGTCAAACTAGACATAGAAAACTTGTGGTGTGCTGGAAAAATCCCAACTCTTTTTGCAAATATTTGGGATTGAGGGAAGCTCTTAACGGACCTTACCCATAGCTCTCTCTCCACATTGAAACCTATGTTTGTTTTAAGTAAAACTTAATCCATGTGTTTCTGATTCCTTTAAACATAACTCTCAAAGTCTTTATTTTGGAGAAAAAAAAAGCTATCTAACATTTAAGTTGCTTTTGCTTTTTAGCCTTTTAAAATGTTTTTCCCTCTTTAAAAAGGGGCTCAAATAGCATGTTTGCCAAATTTAGAAACCAGAAATTTGGGCTCTAAATTTCTGCTTTTGTGAGTGCAGAATTTTAACCACTGTGCAGGATTTAAATTTCTTCACATTTGCCAAAAATGTGACTTCTTGTTTTTTAAAAATACCTAGATTCTTTTTAAAAATTGAATTTGGGACTCTCAGTGAACCCTGAATGCAGTAGATCTGTCCATCCATAGATCTTTTCCCCCCTACTCTGGAGTTTGGGAATGCATTTATGTCACAGTCTTTCTGACTCTTTGAAATAATTTTTGTTTGTGTTGCCTAGTAATAAAGGAAAAATATTTTGAGCTTGTGATAGCACCTTTCATCAGGGACCTAGAAGTTGACTTACAAACAGGAACAGAAACCTATGACAACATTAATCTTCAGCGACCTCATATAAATGAAGAACTTGATTTAGAGGAGTAAGAAAACAAAAAGTAAGAATGTAAAAAAAGAATATCTGAATTTAAAGCAGGCCAAATGGCCCTTTAGGACCCCACTGACTTGTTTCTTATAAATACTTTAGTAAAACTAGTTAAGTGATTCTGTTTATCAAACTCTGTTTCTTAGAATGAGTGGAAAAGGAAACTGGTTGTGTAAATAAAAATAAGACTGAGTCAAAATTGTGTTGAAATAATGCAAAATCACCTAATAAAAACTGCAGAAAAATTAGTCAGATATATTTATATACATAATGCCATATACACAGTTATTTGGAATATCTTTCATTTTCTTTATTAAATTTTTAATTCTATATACTGAGTTCAGATAATCAGAAAGAGAGAGGAACTATAGCTCAAGAAGTTATAATAAATATCTTCAAGAAGTTGGAATAAATGTTATTTTCACAGATGCCATAAACAGATATAGAATAAATATCTTGATGAGTAATTTGGTCAGCACTATTTTTTGTTGCTGATTTTTATTTGATGATGTGGACACATCTATATAGGAAATGGAAGTCTGTGTAGGAAATGGAAGTCATTGTTCTTGCCCTTGAAGAACTTACAATTAGGAGAGTTTATAAAATTTCACCACCAAATATAAAACAGAAAAACAAGAAATTCATCCATAAAGATGACAAGCGATTCAGTCCTTGGGGCCATAAGCAGTAGGTGTGCCTTTTCACAAAAGAAAGATTCATTTTTGAAAAACGATGATAAAATCTACATTTTTCTATTTTATATGAGTTTTTCCGTGTTTGACATTAAAAGAGAAGACCAAGTTGAATATTGCAGTGGGGAAGGACACACTATAACAATTACTAGTATTAACTTGAATTTATTTTCTATAGCAAGATTCAACATCAATTATATCTCCCCTAAATTGGATCAAAACATTTGTATCATATTGATCAATTTTTAAATAGAATATTATGAAGACCATTCATTATAATGATTTTATATTTGATATAAGGCATAAGCACATTATTTTATTGTATGAGTTCATCTGTTTGCAATTTATCTCATTGGACCCTTAAAATGCCAATGATTACTATAAACTGTAGTTGCCATTTAGATAATATGTGGTCACTTTATTAATGAGGAAGAAGATTAAATATTTTTAGGGGAAAATTTTGAGGATGTTTTCTGTGTGGTTAATTTTAATTCACTTTGCCTTTCAGTTTCCTTTTATACAAACTAGGGCAATCACTTACCAGAAAAGACAGATAGGAAGAGTGAATACTTGTAAAAGAGATGTGAACTTCATAGTTACAAGAATTGTTACTGCTAAGAAATTGTTTGTCATTTAAATTCTGCATTGCTTGGCATGTTCAGGGAAGCCGATGTGTCTGGCTTAAAACAACGAGAAGTAAACAATGTCATATTAGACATACCTGAGTTCCCTAGACCTTTGCACATATTATCTACCACATCCCTTATGGTACTGACCACACCTTAACTGGGAGCCACTATGTAATCATAACATGACAAGGGTCTGCCTGTCCAGATGGAGCATCATATTCTTAACCCACCATCCTAGATACAGAGGTGTTCCAGCATTTAAAGGGAAAAATAGGAGACGGGGCAAGATGGCGACGGCATAGGTGAACTGGTGAGATTCTCTGAACGGACCAAGACTACAAACTGCTGAATAGACAGACTGTAAAGCAGAGGGAAAAGTGAACAAAACCAGAAGACCCTCATAAGGAAGAACAGGTCATTGCAGAAGAGAAATAAAAGCAACCCCACCTTCCCTCAAAAACAGAATTGAAGAGGGGGAGGGAAAGGGGTAAAGGGAGAAAAATCTACAGAAATGAAGAAAAAACCAAAAGAAGAGTATGGGTCTCTCCCAGACGCCTGGGAGAGCAGACACTGAGAAAATTGACTTTGGAATACAAACAATGAAAAGTCCCCAGAATGAAGGGTCTCAAAATGCAAATGTAGATATCAAAACAATAATGGAGAGACTAAAAAGAATTGAGGAGACACAAGAAGAAACTAGGAAGGAGCTGATATCTGAGATAACAGTAATAAAGAATACTGTGAATGAAATAAATAACAAATTGATAAGCATGGAAAGCAGAATTACCCAAGCAGAAGAAAGAATCTCAGAGCTTGAGGACCAAAATATAGAAATAACCCAAACTCTTAAAAACACAGAAAATAAGCTCAAAAAGACAGAACAAAACCTTCAAGAGATGAGTGACTACCTCAAGAGGCCTAACCTAAGAATAATCAGACTCCCTGAGGCAGAAAGAGAAACAGAGACCACATTGGAACAAACTTTCCACGAGATCATTCAAGAAAATTTCCCTTATCTAATCAGTGATACAAAAATTCAAACACAAGAGATTCAGAGAACCCCCGCAAGACAACAAATGAGAAGACCAACTCCTAGACACATAATAATTCGCCTAAATAAAGTAGGCACAAAAGAAAAAATCCTAAAGGCAGCAAGAGAAAAAGGCCAGATCACCCACCATGGAAGACAATCAGAATAGCAGCAGATTTATCTGCAGAAACCCTGCAGGCTAGGAGAGCTTGGAGCCCTATCTTCAAAGTCCTAAAGGATAAACAATTTCAACCAAGAATAACCTACCCAGCCAAGCTAAGCTTCATCAGTGAGGGAGAATTAAAATCTTTCCCAGATATCCAATCCCTAAGAACTTATGCAGCCACAAAACCATCTCTACATGAAACACTTAGGAAAGTACTAAACACAGAAGAAAAAAAAGAAAAAAGAACAACGTTCTTCACAAGAGTACAGGGAAAAGAATAAAATATACATGAACCAACCCCAAAAGCAAAAGAAAGTAAAAAAAAAAAGAAAAAGAAAAAAGGAAAAACCAAGTGGGAGTTCAATAAGAACTCCATGATAGGGACGAATTCTCACATTTCAATAATTAGTCTGAATGTGAATGGACTAAACGCACCACTGAAAACACATAGAATGACAAAATGGATAAAATATCACCAGGCAACAATATACTGCCTTCAAGAGACCCACCTCACTAGAAAGGACATACACAGACTCAAAGTAAGAGGATGGGAAACAAATTTTCAGGCGAATGGAACACAAAAGAAAGGAGGAATCGCAATCCTAATTTCAGACAAAATACCATTTAAGCTATCAAAAATTTAAAAAGATACAGAGGGCCACTACATAATGATAAAAGGTTCACTCCATCAACAAGAAATATCTATCCTAAACATATATGCACCCAACATAGGCGCACCAACATTCATAAAGCAACTTCTAGGAAAACTAAAGAAAGACATTGACTCTAACACCATAATAACTGGGGACTTTAATACACCACTCACAACCTTAGACAGATCATCAGGACAAAAAATCAGCAAGGAGATCCGGAACCTCAATGAGACTCTGGACCAAATGGACTTAATTGATACCTATAGAACACTCCATCCAAAGACCACAGAATACACATTCTACTCATCACCACATGGAACATATCCTAAGATCGACCACATAATTGGACACAAATCAAGTATAAGCAAATTTAAAAGGACTGAAATTCTACCATGCACCTTCTCGGACCACAGTGGAATAAAAATAAACATTGACACCAACAAAGTCCCCCCAAAATCCACAAAGACATGGACACTAAACAGCATGATCTGAAATAACTCCTGGGTCAATGATGACATCAAAATAGAGATCAAAAGATACCTGGAAACAAATGAATTAAAGAAACATCTTACCAAAATCTCTGGAATACCTTAAAAGCTGTAATAAGAGGGGAATTTATAACCCTACAAACACA
>NW_007035666.1:47778-61296 GCF_000164805.1 Carlito syrichta | reverse complement strand
AGGTTCTCTTCTGCCAATAGCATTAATTAAATTAATAATAATAAGACAGTGCTATTTTGGTGGGAACTTAGTATTGGAGGATTCACTTTAAAATTGAAGCTTTATGGTATTGGTTTTGATTTTAACTTGTATAGGTATGGATGAAAATTTCTACTGCTATGACAATGTCCATAGTAGAAGAGATAGGTGTAAGCATTTGAATTAATCATTTCTTTTGTTCATTGTCAATTTAAAAGCATGAATTCCTTTTAACTTTCCTAACAGAAAAATCACATTTTGAGCTTTTTGTTTGCTTACTTTGCAGTGGTAATGTGACAAAAACAAATTAGTGTCCAAGTAATAGTATTGTATTTTGTTCCAGTTTTTAAAGTCCTTTCATATATACTACCCAATACTTAACGAACACATGTTTAAAATGAATAAGTAAAAATTTGGCTTTAGCTTAATTCCTTCGCTATTCCTGCTTTTTAAAAAATGCATGGTTAATATCTGCAGTTACTGAAAGGACATGGAAATGTTTTTGAGATAAAGCTCTTGGCAAGGGATTATTGCTTTGAAGCTGGAAGTTGTTTTTCAGTCTGACCTCTTGTACCAATTCAGTATGACCTTTTAGGCCTTTGAGAAAGGCCTTTTGTGCCTTTGTAGTTTGGCTTCACCCTAGTTTTTTGCCCTGATCTTCCATTATTCAGTCAGTGTCAGTTCAAGAATGGCTTATTGTGCACCCACTTTATCATTAGTTGCCCTAGGTCACTGACTCTCAAATATGAAGTCTACTCATAGACTGATTCAGAACCTTCTGGATCTTTGAAAAATATATGTTCCTGCTCTACCTCTAGAAATTCTGATTTGTGTATGTGTGTGTCAGAGTGTCACTCTGTCACCCAGACTGGAGTGCAGTGGCATGCTCATGGCTACTGCCGCCTCTACCTTCTGGGCTCAGGCAATCCTACTGCCTCAGCCTTCCAAGTAGCTGGAACTACAGACACACACACACCATGTCCGGCTGATTTATCGTTGAGACGGGGTCTCACCAAGTTGCCCAGGCTTGTCTCAAACTCTTGAACTCAGGCAGTCCTCTTGCTTCTGCCTCTCAAAGTGCTGGTGTTACAGGCGTGAGCCACCGCACCCGGCAGAAATTTTGATTCTTAGGTCTGGGTTGGTTTTAGACAATTTATATATTTTAAAAATTTCCTAAGAACTTCTCATGCAGCAGGTTTAGGGGCTAGGGTTAGGATACACAAGGTAACTATTGCCCTGAGGAAGTGTACAAGAGGCAGATAATATAATAACACAAATAATTATATATTTAAATAAGTAATTATAATACAAGACAGACTATGCCTTGGGAGAAGCACAAAGCCAGAACTATGAAGAGGAGAAAAAGGGAAAGGGTATGGCAGGGTCATGAAGATTTGCTAAATGCCTACCACAGGCCAGGGGTTTTGCTAGCATTTATCTAGTTGAGTTTTGCGAAAAGAGATGCCGAAAGAGGAAGCATGTTTAAACTAAACCATTCATTTTGTTTTGTTTTTTGTTTTATTTTGTTTTTTTTAGTTGGATTCTTACTCTGTTGCCCAGGCTGGAGTGCAGTGGCACACTCACAGCTACTGCAGCCTCAACCTACTGAGCTCAGGTGATCCTTCCACCTCAGCCTTCCAAGTAGCTGGAACTACAGGCACGCACCACCATGCCCAGCTAATTTTTTGGTTTATTGTAGAGATGAGGTCTCGCCAAGTTGTCCAGGCTGGTCTTGAACTTATGGGCTCTGACAGTCCTCTCACCTCAGCCTCCCAAAGTGCTGGGATTATAGGCATGAGTCACTGCACCCGGCCTTAAACCATTCATTTTTACCAAACAGGCTTAATTTCTTCTTACCTTTACAAACTATACCTTTATTATTTTCTCAGTAATAACAACAGCAAACACACAATGCTAAGTGCTAGGCACTGTTCCAAGTACTCTTCATATATAAATACATTTAATTCTCACACCTATTTTTCTACTTTATAAAATAAAAAAATAGAGGCATGGAGAGTTTAAGTAATTTGCACCAAGTTGTCAAGCTTGAGTGGCAAAGCTGGGGTTCAAACCCAGGCCATATATTTCTAGAGTCCAACGTCTTCACCACTACATCTCCTCCAGTGCCCTTTCCTCAGTAGAAATGCCAGTCTTCAAGTTATCTCTCAAATAACTGCCTTATGAAGCTTTTCCTGATTCCCTGATTCTTTCTGTAGATTGAGTTGTTCTTTCCCTTTTCTGAACTCCCATTATACTTTCTCAGTGCTTCACTTGACATTTGTGCTCATAGTACATATTATAATTATTTATAAACTTTAAAAATCTTCCCTGTTTGATTAAGAACCTGGGAGGGGGAATTCATATTTCATTGTCTCTGTACCCTGAATAGTGCCCAATGTAAGACTCTGTACCCTGAATGGTGCCCAATGTAAGACTATGCACTTGTAAAGGGATGATTCAAAATATTATTGTTCCTTTAACATCTGAAAGGTGACATGAGGCAGAGGGAATACATTTGTTTAGGGTGTGAAGAATTAGGAGTAGTGGGAAGAATCCATGGGAGCGTATATTTTGGCCTGATATAAGACAGAACTTTCTAACATGACTTCTTGAAAGTAGAATAGGTTGCCTCCTGAGAGCATGCGTTGCCTGCCACAGAGGCTGTGCATGAAAAATACCTGTAACACTTGATGAGATTGCTGTAAGGCCTTAGATTTGATGAGTGTGTAGATCCTTGCTAATTCTAAGATGCTCTGATCCCCAATGGGATGTAATTTCTTTTCTCCTTCTGAATTCACATAGTTCTTGATGTTTTAAATGGCACGTACACTATTCCATCCTGTGATTTCTATTTACACGTTTAAATACTTTTGAAGGAATTATAAACTTCATAGGTTTTAGGATTTTTAGATGAAAATGAAGTGAGAGTTTTTGCCAGGGGACCTAGTGTTTGTATGCCATGGGCTTGGCTCTTCTACTCTGTAAGAGGATGCCAAGAGAAATATGTCCTAGGACGATGACTGGCAAGACCTAAATTCAATACACAGCTCTTAAAAAGTCCATCAGTCAGTAGAGCCTAAGTGTCTTTTTACCAAAGCGTCTGTTTTACCTTTTTTCATATCCTCCATCCCACTCATCCTCATTTCCATTGCCTAGAATTTTGTACTTATACCACTGTGATATGAGGAGAGGTAAGTTTCATCATTAAATTCTAGTACCAACACAAATGGAGTCCAGGAGAGAGTATTTACTTTGATACTTGATACTCGCTGGACATACTTTGGAGCAGGTCCTGGCTCTCATCGCTCTTGCCAAGTGTCATGCCAGACTCCCAGTGAGTTTAACAGGTATAGCACAGTGTTTGAGAGACGGAAAAGAAGTCTGCAGCTGGTAGGCGAGACGTAGTGTTTATTGGAGACTTATACATAGGATGTCCAGGGGCCACTAGCTGGACAAGAAAAAAAATTATCATTTGTGCTAAGCATAATGGTTATGTAGTAACTTTACACAGCAACTTTTATTTAGTAGCGTCTACTTAGCAACCTCTACCTAGCTTAAAACAAAGGGCCTTGTTGCCTTGTATGTCCAGCATCCCAAGAAATGGGCCAGGGTCCAGATGTTCTTCGTAGGTATGGCATAAACATCCAGGTTGACTGAGTCTGTATCTTGGAACACTGAGCATGCATTCACCAAGGAACATGCGGAATCCTTGAGTTGTTGCTGCCAGGCAAGACATGCCCAATATACTCTATTTTAGCATATACTTGCGTAGTCTTTATAATTTTGTCACATTTTTGTGAGTTTTTTGGAACCAGGTATGCAGAGGAGTATTGTAGCTAGATATCATAGCAGTAATATGAATTGTAATAGCAATTCCAACGCTAGACATGTGTCCTGACTTTTTAAGAGTCTCATGCTCTACCGACTGAAAAAGTCTAGCCGGGCAACTGCGTCCTAACTTTTGAGACATACCAGTTACTAACAGCCATTTATACCCTAAATGAATATGCGCATTCTCATCACCCCAGCGCCTATGCTTTTTTCACGCAAAGATCTAATGCCATAGTCAAGATTCAAGTAGACAATAAGAAAATGACATGCCTTTATCCTAACATGGGACTCAAGATAACCTACTGTTGCCTCTGCTGCAAGACCTACCCACCAGAATCACATCAACATGTGGCCCTAAAAATGACAAACTAGTCCCTCTATGGTTTAGTTTTTACACTCCATGGGGAAAGGGACTAAAACAGGATCTATAATTCATACCTATCATACATCCTACTCCCCTTTATACTCCCCTTTACACTTCCAGGATAAATCCTGGTCCTTCTCTTACAAGGAGACAATCATCCTCTCTTTGTAAAACATCATAATACCCCTAACTCAGGTCTTCCACAACACATCAGACCACTGCCATGGATAATGCTCTCTCAACACAAATTACTGAATCTTGTTAAGTGGTTATGATTTGCTCTTTCTTGTACCCACTAACCATCTCACCTTTTGCCCATAAATAATATACAACAAAGCTCTTTGCCAACTGGGTGTAGCCTCTGGCCTCTCTCTGGAACAAAGTGGACTATTGGGTCTGCAGAGAACTGCCTCTCCTCCACCACGGGCCTGCCGTGGCACATGCAAACAACTAACCTGCATACTTAGAGTCACTTCTTTTTTTTTTTGAGTTGGAGTTTCACTCTGTCGCCCAGACTGGAGTGCAGTGGCATGCTCCTGGCCACTGCAGCCTCGACCTGCTGGGCTCCGGCGATCCTTTTGCCTCAGCCTTCCAAGTAGTTGGAACTACAGGCGCACGCTACCACACCCGGCTAATTTTTGATTTATTGTAGAGATGAGGTCTCGCCAAGTTGCCCAGGAGGGTCTCGAACCCGCGGGCTCAGGCAGTCTACTCACCTCAGCCTCCCAAAGGCACGGGATTACAGGCTGAGCCACCGAGCCCGGCTTAGAGTCACTTCTTTACTTGGTATAAGTCTTCCACTCATTTTCCTTTTATTATCATAATACATCCTACAATAAATTCTCTACTCACACAAAAATCCAGAAACATTTTTCACCTACATATAGGGGCTGCTCTATATGACTAGGTGGTTTATAGATACCATCTTGTTTATTTTGGTCTTTGTAAGTATGATATACATTTGTCTCTGTATTTTATAAGTGGACAGACCATTTTGCTGATGGCTTTCTTTTTGTCTGAACCTATCAGCCAGTTCTGTTAATTCTGTTGTGGTATAATCTCGCATCACGTTATTTTGCTGTGTTTCAGGCTGTGGTAGGTCTTGTGAGGCTAACCCCTGTGGGCGTGGTTGGTTTGTCTTTATCTTGACTGTGGGGCATGCAGAGAGGATAGAACCATCTGTGAGCTTGTCCCAGCCCTCGCCTTCTTCTACTAGAGCTCTCTGTTGGGCCCCAGGACTTAGGATCTCAGGATGTTTTAGCGATGATAGCCCTGATCTGCTGATGTGGTAGTTGCGGGCCCTTTAGCTGGGCTATCTAGCAAGCTGAAGTCTCTAGCTTGTTATCTTGTTTTTGTAGGTGGCATAGGAAGGTCTCTGACATTTTAGTCTGCACTTTATAGTCACAGCTCATCTTGCACCTGACATATTTAGTCTATGCTGCAAGCCCAGCCTCTGTGGCAGCTCTCAGTGCCATCAGGAGCAACCAGTCACCTATGGCCGTTAACAGTCAGGTATCCGACCTTTGTTTTGTCAGATTTACCCACGTAGCATTTCTTTTAGATCCTTATGCGTTTTGAGGGCATCTCTGTATTTACATGATGGGTTTCATCCATCAAGGATAGTGGCTACTGGATCCCACAGAGACGTGAACAGGCTAGCCTGTGTTTTTCCCATGGATTTTTCCTTTTAGTTCTTTTTATTGTCTTGGCACCGATTGGGCTCTTTCTGAGCTCCTGGCTGACTCACCACTTGTCATGCCAGACCCCTACTGAGTCCAACAGGGATGGTGCAGTGTCCAAGAGTCTGAAAAGAAGACCCAAAGGCAGTGGATGAGACATATGGTTTATTGGAGACTTATACACAGGGTGTCTGGGGTGGCCAGCAGGACAGGAAAAAAAACCCACTATCATTTGTGGCAAGCATGCTGGTTATATAGTAACTTTTATATAGTAACCTCTATTTAGCAACCCCCACCTAGCCTAAAGCAAAAGGCCTATCTGTATCCCTTGTACATCCAGAGTCCCAAGGAATAGGTCAGGGTTCAAATGGTCTTCATAAGTATTGGCATATTCATCCCTTCATTTTTGGACCATTTTCTGAGTCTATACTTTGGTACACTGAGCACACATTCACCACAGGATGCAGGGCCATTCTTGGTATGCTTGAGCTACTGCTGTCTGGTAAGACATGCCCACCATAAATCAAATAAGAAGAACAGAAAGGAGGAAGAGCATGCCTATATGTTCCATATTTTATTATTTTTAACAGCTTTGTTGAGATAAAATCAACATACAATCCATTGCATATATTTATTTATTTATTTATTTATTTGAGTTGGAGTTTCACTGTCACCCAGACTGGAGTGCAGTGGCATGCTCCTGGCCATCTTAGCCTTGACCTACTGGGTTACTGGTGATCCTTCCTCCTCAGCCTTCCAAGTAGCTGGAACTACAGGCGCACGCTACCACGCCTGGCTAATTTTTGATTTATTGTAGAGACGAGGTCTTGCCAAGTTGCCCAGGCGGGTCTCAAACCCACGGTTCAGGCAATCCACTCACCTCGGCCTCCCAAAGTGCTGGGATTACAGACTGAGCATGGAGCCCGGCCCACTGCATATATTTAAAATGTACAATTTAATAACTTTTGACATATGTTTTCATCTATGAAACTGTCAAGATTATGAACATAGCCATCAACCCCAAAAGATTGCTTATGTCTCTTTGTAATCTCTTCCTCCCACTGTTCCTCATCCCTCATCCTAAAATAATCATTGATCTGCTTTCTGTCAGTGTAGATTAGTTTACATTTTCTAGAGTTTTATATAAGTGAAACCTTACAGTGTGTACTCTTTTAAAAAATCTGTCTGAGATTCATTCATGTTGCATATTTCAACAGTTCATTCTTTTATATACTACAATTTACTGTCAATGGACATTTTGGTTGTTTCTAGTTTTTGGCTATTAGGATTAAAACTGCTCTGTGGGAGCAACCCCTTCGGTTCCCCTCCATTGTGGGAGCTTTTCTGTCCTCTCGATAAATCCTGCTTTCTCAAAAACAAAACAAAACAAAAAACCTGCTATATGGCATTTATGTATACATTTTGGTGTGAACAGTCTTACATTTTCTCTGAGTAAATATCTAGGGCTGGAATGACCAAATCATATGTGAGATGTATGTTTAACTTTTAAGAAACTGTCACACTATTTCCAAAGTGGTTGTACTGTTTTACATTCCTACCATCAGTGTGTAAGAGAATTCCAGAGCCTTCATGTCCTTATCAACACTTGGTATGGGTAGCCATTCTAATTTTAGCCATTCTAATTGTGGTTTTAGTGTGCATTTTCCTAATAACTAATTAATTTGAACATCTTTTCATGTGCTTATTTGCCATTTGTATATTTTCTTTGGTGGAATGTCTATTCAAATATTTTGCCCACTTTTTAAATGGGGTTTTTCTTTTTGAATTTGAGAGTTCTTTATATACTGAGTATATATACTTTATCAGATATATACTTTACAAAGATTTTTTTCCCAGTCTATGACTTTTTTTTTCATTCTTTTTTTTTTTTTTGAGTAGGTGTCTCACTCTGTCACCCAGGCTGGAGTGCAGTGGCACACTCATGGCCACTGCAACCTCGACCTGCTGGACTCAGGCAATCCTTCTGCCTCACCCTTCCTCGTAGCTGGAACTACAGGCATGAACCACCATACCTGGCTAATTTTTTTATATATCGTAGAGACGAAGTCTCACCAAGTTGCCCAGATGGGTCTCGAACCTGCGGGCTCAGGCAATCCACTCACCTCGGCCTCCCAAAGTGCTGGGATTACAGGCTGAGCCACCGAGCCCGGCCAGCAGGTGTTTTAAATGCTTATAAAATCCCATTTGTCAGTTTGTCTTTTTATGGATTACATCTCTGGTCATCGGAAGGAATAAGTAATATCTTTTCTTCACCTATCACAAGGGTTATAACTGATAGCCCATAGCAAAAGACAGAGTAACAAGAGAAAAGTATAACACATTTATTTAACAAAGTTTTATGTGACGGGAGTCTTCAAAAATGAAAACTGGAAGATCCAGGAAAACTGTATCTATTGATGCTAAGTCTGATGAAAGGAGTGGATGGTTGTGGAGAAACATGATTATACAAAAAGGATTTGATCTTATGGCAATAAACTGAGGAGGGAAGCCAGCAAGGCCTGTTTGTTCAGATTCTTCTTGACCTCTCAGGGTAGCATTCTTTCCTTCTGTATGTATGGCAGGACACCTGCTATATGAGGGTCTTATGACCTCCTTTCAGGGGAGATAGGTCAGAGAGTGACATTTCTAGGTTTTATGACTTACTTTGGGGGAGAATGAGGGAAGGGTGGCAAGAGTGTAGCAGAAAGTCAGAGAGACCTACTTGTTTCTGAGGCCCTCTTGTCTCCTTCAGCTTCAAAATACTCAATATGCAAGCATGCTATACTTTGGGGTATCATGTCCTGAGTCCTAACATGGTATTGTATCTAAGAAATCTTTATCTAACCCAGAGTCACAAAGATCTTTTCCTATGTTTTATTCTAGATGATTTATATGGTAAGTTTTACAGTTAGGCTTGTGATCCATTTTGGCTTAATTTTGTAATGGCACAAGGTATGAATCCAAGTTCGTTTTTACATATGGATTACCAATTGTTCTAGCACCGTTTTTTTGGCAAGGCTGTAGTTTCTCCACTGTATTGCCTTTGTGCCTTTGTCAAAAGACAGTTGTTCATAAATGTGTGAACATTTATTTCTGGATTTTCTTTTCTGTTCAGTTCATCTATTTATCTGTTTTACTGCTAGTACCATGTTTTGATTACTATAGCTGTGTTATTGTTCTTGAAATCAGGTAGTCTTAGCCCTTTAATTTGATTCTTCTTTTTCAGAATTATTTGACTAGTCTAGGTCCTTTGCATTTCCATAGAGATTTTAGAACCAGCTTGTAGATTTCTGTTTAAAAAAACTCCTGAGATTTTGATTGGGATGATTATGTTGGATATATAGATTTGGGGGAGAATTTACATGCTAACAATAGTGAGTCTTCTGACTCATGAACAAAGTGTATGTTTCCATTTATTTAGGTATTTAACTTTTCTTAGCAATATATTGTAGTTTTCACTGTACAGATCTTATGCTTCTTTTATCAGATTTATCCCTAGGTATTTCATATTTTCGATGCTGTTATAAATGGTATTTTTTCAAGTTTAATTTTTCATACTGATATGTATAATATAATTGTTTTTATATATTAATCTTGTATCTTGCAACCTTGCTGAACTCACTTATTAATTCTAGTACTTCTTAAAAACTCCATCAGGTTTTTTTTTTTTTAAAGAAAGCAGGATTCGCCGGGCTCGGTGGCTCAGCCTGTAATCCCGCGCCTTTGGGAGGCTGAGGTGAGTGGATTGCCTGAGCCCACGGGTTCGAGACCTGCCTGGGCAACTTGGTGAGACCTCATCTCTACAATAAAAATAAAAAAATCAGCCGGGCATGGTAGTGCATGCCTGTAATTCTGGCTACTCGGAAGGCTGAGGCGGAAGGATCGCCGGAGCCCAGCAGGTTGAGGCTGCGGTGGCCGGGAGAGGCCACTATACTCCAGTCTGGGCGACAGAGCGAGATGCCAACTCAAAAAAAAAAAAAAAAAAAAAAAAGAAAGCAGGATTTATTGAGAGGACAGAAAAGCTCCCATAGTGGAAGGGGACCTGAAGGGGTTGCCCCAAGTTTTCTATATAGACAGATATCCGTGAATAAAGACAGTTTTACTTTTTCCCTCTTTATCATTATGAAATGATCTTCCATATCCCTGGTATGACTTTGACTTGAAATCTACTTTGGCTGATGTATTATAGCCATTCAAGTTTCAAATTTGAACTCATGTTAACATGGTATTTCTGTTTACATCCTTTTACTTTTAGACTACTGTGACTTTATTTTGAAGTCTGTTGACAACATCTAGGTGGTTCTTTTTTCTCTGCTTTGACAGTCTCTGCCTTTAATTGGGGGCAGAGACATAAGCATTTGATGTGATTAGTAACTTGGTTAGGTTTGAGTCTGTCTTGCTGTTTGTGTTCTGTTTGTCCCAGCTGTTCTTTATTCTCTTTTTCCTTTTTCTTCAGCCATCTTTCAGATTGAGTATTTTTCTATGACTGCTTAATATATTATCTTACTGATTTAAGTATAACTTTATTATTTTATTAGTTGCTTTATAGTTTATTGTATATACATCTTATCAGATTCTGTCTTTAAGTGATATTATGCTACTTTACTTATAGTAAAAGAACCCTACAATAAATCGTTTACTTCCAGCTGGGATTGATGGCTCAGACTGTAATCCCGCGCTTTGGGAGGTTGAGGTGAGTGAATTGCCTGAGCCTGCGGGTTCGAGACCCGCCTGGGCAACTTGGCGAGACCTCATCTCTACAATAAATCAAAAATTTAGCCGGGTGTGGTAGCATGCACCTGTAGTTCCTGCTACTTGAAAGGCTGAGATGGAAGGATCGCCAGAGCCCAGCAGCTTGAGGCTGCAGTGGCCAGGAGTGGCCACTGCACTCCAGTCTGGGCGATGGAGTGAGACTCCAATTCAAAATAAATAAATAAATAAATAAATAAAAATAAAAATAAAAATAAATAGTTTACTTCCATTTCTCTTGTCCAGGCCTTATGATACAGTTGTCATGAATCTTACTTTTATATATTACAAGCCCAACAATAAATTGATATTATTTTTGTTGAAACAGTCATTTTGTTTTTTGAGTTGAAGTCTCATTCCTTTGCCCATGCTGGCATGCAGTGGCATGCACCCTCACAGCCACCCCAGTGTTGACCTGCTGGGCTCTGGCAATCCTTCCGCCTCAGCCTTCCAAGTAGCTGGAACTACAGGCACACTCTACCGTGCCCGGCTAATTTTTGATTTTATTGTAGAGACAAGATCTCACCAAGTTGCCTGGGCTGGTCTCGAGCCCGCGGGCTCAGGCAATCCACTGGCCTCTGCCTCCCAAAGTGCTGGGATTACAGGCTGAGCCACCAATCCCGGCCGAAACAATCATTTTTAAGAGATTTAAACAAAAAGAAAAAGCCTAATCTATTTACCCATGTAGTTATTACCACTTACAGTGTTCTTCATTCCTTTATGTAAATCCGTATTTCCATCTGCTGTCATTTTCTTTCTGCCTAAAGGATTCTTTTCTCATTTCTTACAGTGTGGATGCTGCAGGCAGTACCACATTCTTTCAGCTTTGTATGTCAGCAAGTGTTTCACAGTCGTCCCTCCTTGATCTTGGGGATAAGTTCCAGTGCTCCCAGTAGAACATGGTTCTGTTTATCAGAACATGTTTCTATTCCTGTCTTCCACATATTTAATGCCTTTCCCATTTAACTCAGTGCTTACCCTACACTGTGGCCATGATTTTTGCACTTGGAGGTGCAACAGCAAAACTAGCATGAATTTCTTTTTCCTTTTTCATGATTTCAAGGATAGAAGATTAATTCTTACTGTAGATCTTAGTAACCTCAACATATGATCCTTTCTTCTTATTGAGAACTTTTACCTTTTCACTTAAAGGAAGCACTTGTGTGCATGTCTGAATTGCTACATAACTACAAAACAAGGGTGATGTGCACACAATCACTGCATTACTTGCAACAGTCTATCAGGTAACAAAGGTGGCTAACAAGTGACTGAAGGATGGTAGTGCAATTCAGTGTGGATGCACTGGGCTAAAGGACAATTCACGTCCTGGGTGGGATGGAGCCGATAGCATGAGATTTTATCATGATACTCAGAACAGTGAGCAACTTAAAACTTATGACTTGTTTATTTCTGGAATTTTCCATTCAGTATTTTTGGACCGTAGTTAACTGAGGGTAACTGAAACTGTAGAAGGTGAAACCAAGGATTAGAGGTACTACTGTATTTTACTTTTGTTTTTGAAATATATTTTACATTAGATAGGATTCTAGGTCGGTAATTTTATATCTTTTGGAGGAAAAACTATTCTTATATAAATATACATTCTTCAGTCTATGCTAAGCTTTTTGCCCTAAGATCTTTTTTTCTTCAAAACCCAGGCTCCAGTGGTAGAAAACCATGCTTTTTAATGTTGTTTTTGGAAAAGCCTTTCAGTATCTAATTTGAAGCTAAAACTGAGTTATGACTTTATTGTACTTGGTGGTCTTAAAAATATAGGAAGGGTTATAAGTTCAAGCAAGAGGAAGAAAAAACATCAGATAATATCTCAAAATGTTATCCCTATAGTTTTTCCATTCTGGGTTTTTTTTATAGCACTTAGTGCTTAGTGCTTATCTTTGGTAGCACTTGACGTTATACTGTGAATTCTTTATATCTTCAACACCTGGTGTAGAGTGCTTAATACCCAATTGAATGGCTTGTTTTCAGAAGCAACTAGACTATCTATGTAGTGAGTCCTAGGCCAATTATTTTTATATAAAAAGATTGAGCATCATCTTATTAGGAAATTTTTGCAGCAAGATGATGGTTTGTAGCCAGTCAGAAGTACAGGTGACCTGGACTTGGCGATTGGTATCTGAAGTGAGAGCAGTCTTGTGGGACTGAGCCCTCAACCCATAGGATCTGATACTATCTCAGGTAGATAGTGTCAGAATTGAAATGAATTATAGGACACCCAGTTGGTATCTGCCTAAGAATTGGGTTTGTGTGTGGGAGAACCCTCTTGCCCCACATATATCTGGTCACAGAAGTGTGCTATGTGTTGAATAGAGGGGAAAAACAGGTTAATTTTCCTTTTTACATGTGGATAGCTTATAATTTATATATGTATTGAGGCACAGAAGACAGTACCCCAAAATGAAGACTTCAGGAGCAGCCTCAGAAGCATTAGGTTTTCTCTGAGCTTCACCCGCCCTCCTTTTTCTCAGTCTCATGCTTCCTTAAGGTTAGAACCTAGAATCCCTCTTCCCCAAGATGGGTCATAGAAACCAGAGCCCCTTTTCCCCAAACCCAGCCATAAAACCTAAAAAGAATACTCTAAAACTGGTCATAAAGAAATTATCTGAGCCGGGCTCGGTGGCTCAGCCGGTAATCCCGCGCCTTTGGGAGGCTGAGGTGAGTGGATTGCCTGAGCCCGCGGGTTCGAGACCCGCCTGGGCAGGCAAGACCTCATCTCTACAATAAATCAAAAAATTAGCTGGGCGTGGTAGCGCGTGCCTATAGTTCCAGCTACTTGGAAGGCTGAGGTGGAAGGATCGCCGGAGCCCGAGCAGGTCGAGGCTGCGGGTGGCCGGGAGCGGCCACTGCACTCCAGTCTGG
>NW_007035666.1:27740-47758 GCF_000164805.1 Carlito syrichta | reverse complement strand
TTCAGTTTGTTCAAGTCTACTCTGGTGTTTTGTAAAAGTGTTTTAAAAATGTTCCTCATATAGGTTTCCCACGCTTCATGATAAGCTTTTTAACTATTTCGTTTTCTTTGTTGCATCATAAGCGGTGTTTTTTCTAACTGGTTATTGTTTGTATGTGTGAAGTGTCATGACCTCATCTCTACAATAAATCAAAAAATTAGCTGGGCGTGGTAGCGCGTGCCTATAGTTCCAGCTACTTGGAAGGCTGAGGTGGAAGGATCGCCGGAGCCCAGCAGGTCGAGGCTGCGGTGGCCGGGAGCGGCCACTGCACTCCAGTCTGGGTAACAGAGTGAGACTCCAACTCAAAAAAAAAAAAAATAGAAATTATCTGACTTACCTTGTTTGATTTTAGGTCATAATACCCTCATTCCAGAGAGGGTCCTACCTCATACCCAGAAGAAAGAAATGTGTGCTTAGGGAGAACCAGGAGAATGACAGGCCTTACTGAGTTTCCCCCGTCTAGTAGCATTAGATCATACTTTTTTGGTCCAATCATATTTCTACACAGCTGTCCATACTTTGTTGAACATAAGCATAAAAATGAACAATTTTCCTTGAATCTTTGTATCTTCATTCTGAAGACTCTTGTGTATACATGTTAAATAAATGCGTCTGCCTTTTCTCCAATTAATCTGACTTTTGAAAGTTGATTTTTTAGCAGACTTTCAGAGGCAAGTTTCCCCCTGGTCCCTACATAACAATTCCTCAGTTATTTCAGTTCTAGATAATCTAGTTTTTCATGGGTATGACTGTGATGAACAGATAGCTTTGTGTGTAAAACTTTGCCTACACAAAGGCAAAAATCTTTGACTAGGTCTAGAAAACAATTCGTTCTTCTTGGGATCTACTTGGGGAAAATAATAGGAAAAATTCCCTACACCAGCTAAATATTTTAGAGAAAACAAATTTACAAATCCTTGTTATTTTCTTTTGATATGTTAAAAATTGTAAAATCAGTTAGATTATTCTATTTCTATAGCATTGTTTTCAAGGTATTTTAGAGTCTTAATAACTGTACAAAAGGTGTTGGTTTGAACTTTTACCAGTTCTGTAGGGAGGTGACTATCTTGCCATAGTTTCACAGACATTGATTATTACCATTTTTAAAATTTTTATTTATTTTTATTTTTTTTGAGTTGGAGTCTCACTCTGTTGCCCAGACTGGAGTGCAGTGGCCACTCCCAGCCACCGTAGCCTCGACCTGCTGGGCTCCAGCGATCCTTCCGCCTCAGTCTTCTGAGTAGCCGGAATTACAGGCATGCGCTACCACGCCCAGCTGATTTTTTGATTTATTGTAGAGATGAGGTCTCGCTGCCCAGGCGAGTCTCAAACCCGTGAGCTCAGGCAATCCACTCACCTCAGCATCCCAAAGACGCGGGATTACAGGCTGAGCCACTGAGCCCGGCTGATTATTACCATTTTTAAACATTCTTACCAATTGGATTGGTTTAAAATGATATCTATTTGAGTTGATCAACGATGAGGTTGAGTGTTTGTTCAAATTGTTATAACCACATCTATTTATTCTTTTGTGAGGACAGCTAGCAGTATTTCCCCACCCATGTGTATGTAAGACTAGTTTGAATACTTTTTTTTAACATATTTTTTAGGCTTTTTATAAGGCAGATTTCTAGTAAAACTGATTACCCCTAAACTTGGGTATATTGGAATCACTTCAATTTGACCTTCCTTATTTATTTTTAAAATGTTCATGATTCAAAAAAATCATTACAAGGTGTGGAACTACCTATTTTAAAACAGTGTTTAGGATGTATACTCTGATATAAACACTGCTTAGAAATGAAAAGCAGCAGTTAAATCTCTTGGGGAGGTTGGGCTTATAAAGGAAACTGTCACAGGTACTCAGGAATCAGAAGTTGTGACAGGGAGTGTGGGTGAAAGAATAGACACATAGGTAGCCTGCTAGAGCTCTGCCCTAGGACAGAGAAACCTGTCTATCCGGATAGAACATTCGTAACTTAGCTATCCTTCAATAGCTGGTATGATAGACAAATGTAAATCTGGAGTTATGGATTCTAGTCTCAACTCTGGATGGAATTAGGCTGCGTTGTGACCATTCACAGATTATTTAACCTTTCTGTTTCTCGTGGTTTATATCAGTAAGTTTCTTTCACCCCTGAAAAATCTTTGATTTTATTATCCAGGAGTCAGAATGTTATTCTCGTAAATCTAGAGCTTTTCTTATGAATAGTGTGAATAAGTCTAGAAAGCAATTCATTCCTCTTGGGAACTACTTGGGGAAAATAATGAGAAAAATTCTTTATACCAGCTAAATTTTGTAGGGAATGTGAACTCCCAAATCCTTGTTTAGTTTATTTGGGTACATTCAAAATGGTAAAGTTAAAGTTAATTAAATTATTTTATGCCATTTTCCCGAGAATTGTAAATTCAATGTTTGCTCTTTCAACGTGCCAGAAAACTACAAGTTGAATAAGTTTAAAGAGTGCAAGGAATTTCTTAAGCCTGGTTTTTGTCTTAATACAGAGGTTACTTAGGAGGAGAATAACTAGCTGAAAAATTCTTCGGTACTTCAAGGGCAATTATTTGGGCACAGATGGCCTCAGCTTAATCAAATGCTTTGATTAAAAGTCACACTTAACATGAGCCCTTTCCTGATTTGAGGAAAGCAGATTGAGGCAGCTTCCTAATCCGGCAGACTGACGGCTCTGTGTTCGATTCGTTAGGTCTGGCTCAGTGTGCAGAACTCTGCTGGCAGCTGAGAGGGGAAGCCGGAAAGAGGCAAGTTCCCGGTGCAAAGGTGGCCCTGCAGCACAATTTAGGCCTCGGAGGAGCTGTGGTTGTGACACTCTACAGGATGGGCTTCCCCGAAGCGGCCAGGTACCTGGCGTTCTGAGCTTTGTCTGCTAATTGATCACTCTGACTTTTCGCAGTTCGTGGTGTTTCACGTGTAAAAAAATTCTGATTGTGTTGTCTTACTTAGCATTCAAAGAAAAGTATCGTGTTACCTTGTTTTAATAACATGGCTACTAGCTTTTAATCAGCTTGAGGAAAATGATGTTCTCAAAGGAGACAGCATGGTCAAAGAGAGTACTGAGCTAGAAGTCTGCGAGGAGGGCAGGGTCTCCGCCCTGGAACCTGGGTGATTTGGGGCAGTGCCCCTCACAGCCTCCCGGCCGAGGCGGGCTAGAGACAGTCATGGACTGCGGTGACCGGAGCTCTGCACAGGCATGTTTCTGAAGCCAGCCAAGCCTTTATCGTTGCTAGGATTCTGCCAGTCTCCTGCTGATTTTCTTCCTCCCTTCAGATGCCTGTGCTCCTCGGCACCTTCTTTCCGGTCCCTCCTGGGATCCTGCAGCTTCTTTGCCCCTCTCCCAGAGAAGTGCTCCTCCTTCCCAGAGGAAAACGCCCCCTTCCTTTCCTCTTTGCATGCTGTTGTTCATCCACTTTCTGTAACTTTGTTCCATCTATTATATACACTCTCTTTCGAATCTTTTTTTTTTTTTGAGTCGTTGTCTCACTCTGTCGCCCAGGCAGGAGTGCAGCGGCATGCTGTTCACTGATATGGCAGCCTCGACCTGCAGGGCTCAGGTGATCCTTCTGCCTCAGCCTTTCAAGTAGCTGGAACTACAGGCAAGCGCCACCATGCCCAGTTAATTCTTTGATTTATTGTAGAAATGAGGTCTCGCTGTGTTGCCCAGACTGGTCTCGAACCCGGGGGCTCAGGCAATCCTCTCAACTTGGCCTCCCAAAGTACTGGTATTACAGGCTTGAGCCACTGCGCCCGGCCTTGAATCTTAACATATTTCTTTCCATTGGCTCCCTTATCTCTGTCAGCAAACAGGTCCAGGTCTTCCCTAGTCTAAAAATCTATTTTTCTCCATCTTAATTGTTCTCTTTTTATACTGAGCCACCTTTGTTTTCTCAAGCTGTAACACCTCAGTCTAATTCTTTACCTAGCCACTGTGGTCAGATAAGGCTACCAGTGATCTGAATGAAATTGAATGTCCTCGTCCTTATTTTCCCTCCTTATTTTCTTTAACCCTGCTGTAGCTTTTAACATTGATTCTTTTTTTCTTTTGAAATTCTTGGCGATTAATCATTTATTCACACTTTTTGTTCCACGAAAGATATGCAACACACTTCTTTTACCAAGTCCATTGTGGTCTTACCTTTTACAAGCTCTTGGGCCTCTTTTCCTTTGTCTTTTTCACTCTTCTTTCTCTGCCCAGAATATCATTTCTATTGTAAAAAAAATCTATCTTTAAGGCCCGTTTCAAGTACCATCTCCCTTGGAATATCCATAGCAGTTTGTTCCTTTTTGGGTACTATCCAATTTTGGTTTGGTTGCAGTGTATCTAGATTCTTTTTATTCCCTTTGTTACATGAAATCCTTGAAGCCTAAGATTGTGACTTATTTTTTCTGCTCCTAAAATCTCTCTCACAGTGGGTAAATGTTTATTAAGTTGGTATAAAAGGTGTTTAATCTTGTTTCCTCCTAAATCTGGTTCATTGGTTCTGAACTGAGCTCTGACATCCCATCCAGTTCATATTTGGAGTTGAAAATCCTTAGTAAAAACCACCCTATAAAGAGCCACCATAGTCATCATATTCGTGTAGCTATCTAATTACTTCTTTAACTAACTTTGATGGAACAACTGCTGCATGCTTAGGTCCCCCTAAGTATGGTCCTCTAAGTATGTGGGAAAGGCAGACAGATGTTTTTCAAAATGCTATAGAAGCTTAGAGGTAAGTTCCTGGTACAGAGGAGCAAAGAGGAAGAAATTGTTATGAAGAAAGTAAATTTGAGCTGGGATGACTAGGATTGCCCAGCAGAAGTGTAGGGGAAAGGCATTTCTGGTGTGTACATAGGTACAGGGATTTGAAGATAAAAGGTGGTTTGGTAAGTGGTTGTGCTGTATGGGTGGAGAATATTTTCTGTGCCTAGATCAAGAGGCAGAGCCAGTACTGTGTAGGTGACAGTAACATTAGGTTGGATTATGCTTTGAAATGCTTCACATGCTATGCTCAGGAGTTTGAAATTTATCCTATAGCATCTATGGGTTGTAGCAAAAGAGCATGTGATTATATGGTATATTAGGTAGATCAGTCTGGTGTTTCTTTAGGTTGGATGGTGGAGACACCAGAGGCCAGGAATGCTATTGCAATAGTGTGGAGGAGTAATGTTTAGTGTTGCAACAGGGGTTATGAAAAATTAATGAGCGAGGTCATATTTAAGAGAATTTCCTGTTTAACTTTAATTTAGATCTGTTTTGAGCTGAATATTGACTTTGTATTATAATATCCTATTAATTTTATATAAGTGGAGAACATTTATAGTACAGACTGGGCATAGGTTTGCATTCTTTATTCTGTTAAATGAAACCCATTTTTAAAACCCAACTTTGTTTCTTCTTTTTTAATTAAAATATAATTTGCATACAGTAAAAGTTACTCTTTTTAGTATATTTCCACAAGGCTTTTTAAAATTTAAGTGTTTTTTTTATTTCAGTAGCTTTAGGAAGTACAAGTTATATATATATATAGTATTGTGATGAAGTCAGGGTTTTTAGTGTACCCATTACCTTGTACCTGATAGGTAATTTTTCACCCTTCACTTCCCTCCCTCTTTCAGAATCTTTTATGTTCATTATACCACATTGTATGCCTTAGCAGACTCTCAGTTTGATTCTCGCTTATAAGTGAAATCATGTGGTGTGTAATTTTCTGTTCTTAAATTACTTCATTTGGGATAATGACCTCCAGTTCCATCTGAGTTGCTGCAAAAGACATTATTTGTTTATTTTTGATGGCTGAGTAATTTTCCATGGAGAGAGAGAGAGAGAGAAACGTTTTCATTGGTTGATGAACTCTTATGTTGATTCCACATCTTTGCAATTTTTCCTCAAGTTTTGACAGTTGTACACACCATATAACTACCACCATAAACAAGATTTTGGACAGTTTTGTCACCCCCTCCAAATTCCTTGTACACCTCCTCTGTGGTCAGTCCTTCCTCTTCCCCTCTTGCCACTGGCAACCACTGACGTGTTTTCTGCCTCTGTAGAATGTCATGTGAATAGAATAAAAAAGGCTTTGAGTATGACTTCTTTCACTTAGTATAATGCGTTTTAGATTCAGCCACATTACTGTGTGCATCAGTAACCTGTTCCTTTTTATTATTTATTTATTTATGTGTGTGTTTATTTATTATTGCTCAGCAGTAGTATTCCATTGTATGGAAATACCAGTTTGTTTATCCATCCTTGGTTGAGGCATATTTGAATTGTTGCAATTTTTTCTTAAATGGGAAATTAAGTTAGCTTGAAAGTTTAGCCTAGTGGGTGTTATTTGAAGATCCTAGATGGTAGAAGAAGTTAAAAGTTAGAAGTAAAATTTTTTCTGTGTAGTGATGGCGATTCTGTGTAATGATGGCAATTGTATGCATGCTCATAAACAAGAACTAGAAGAAACAGTATGGAAAAATGAATATAGAAAAATTGTTGGCGTAGTGGCATTGTAGATGATTAACTTTGTCATTTTCTGAATTTCTTTTTTAATTAGAACCCTTTATTTTGATATAATTTCAAACATACAGGAAAAATACAATAAGAATAGTACAAGGATCTCCCATATACATTGTACCTAGATTTACCAGTTGTTGACATCTTGCTTTATTATTTTTCCTCTAATAAATTTATATCTATATGCATATTTTTATTAACTATTTGAGAGGAAGTAGGATACATTATTCTCCACTGTCCCTAAATATTTCGGTGTGCGTTTGTAAAAACAAGGACATTCTCTTACTTAGTCATCAGTCAAGAAGTTTAACACTGATCAATCAAAGTCAAGAAATAGTCATCAAAGTCAAGAAATTTAACACTGAACCAATACTGTTACCTAGTCCAAAGGACATAGTCATTGTCCCAATAATATGTTTATAAAACATACTACAAACTTTATTTTTTTCTCCCTGTCCAGGAGAAATCTCTGAACACATGACTGTCATGTCTCTTTAGTTTCCCTTCATCTGAAACATTTCCTTAGCCTTTCTTTGTATTTCTTGACCTTGATTTTTCTTTTCTTTTTTTTTAACTTTTAAATTTTTCTATTTTAAAAGTGTGGGGTACAATTCAGGGTTAGGTATCCAAATATTCATTGTACAGATAGATACCCTTGTTGATGAGTTGTGCCCCTCCTTTCCCAGGCAGATTTCCACTTCTGTCAGTCCCACCTCTCCGCCCTCCCCCAGCCCCTCTGCATTTTCCTGCTATTTCAATCATTTTCTTATATAGTATTATGATAGTTGTTCGAGGTCCACTTATGAGTGAGAATATGTGAAACTCGTTCTTTGTTTCTGTGAAAGATAATTTAGTATTATAGACTCTAATTTTATCTAGGTTACTAGATTTTTCTTAAAGAGTATAGATACATTCTTTATGAGTAGAATGTCCCTCAATTTGCATTTGCCTGTATCTTGGTGATGTTAGCTTTAATCACTTAACTAAGGTGGCATCTACTATGTTTTCTTCTGAAGAGTTGCTGTTCTTGGCAGTTAAAAAGTAACTTTTGACAAGATGCTTTGCAATTATATAAATATCCTGTTCCTTATCAGACTTTCACCCACTGCCCATTAATTTTAACATTCATTAGTGATTTTCTAACCTCCTTTATTGACTGACATTCTGCTGTAGGAAAAGCTTTCCTTTTTCTCTCATTTTAAAATTTATTAATATATTTTAAAATTGATTCATATACTGTATATTCATATATACATATATATGAACTCGTGGAATCTTATTTTATTCAATATATATTCATACACATATATGTGAACTCAATGGAATCTTCATTTATTCCATTAGTATTGATTATTTTGATGCTCAAAATGCCCTTGATTTGACCAGTAAGAATGACCATAATTCCCCATGCTTTTTTGAAGTACTTTCTTACTTTCTGGCTCAAGAAGATATTCCAGTGTAATCTTGTTCTTTCCTTGCCCTAACCTTAGGATCAGTAGTTTCTTCAAGGAGTCCTAGTTCCTTTTAGTGGAGAATGGTATTTAGAAACCACAGTGTGGTTGCTAGCTGTGTACTCATAGTTATTACTCTCAGGCCTTTTCAGTAGATAGTGGACACACATACATATGTATTATTTTAGTTTTGTTTTAAAATAGATATTTGAGGAATACATGCAAATCTCTTTTTTTTTTTTTTTCCTTTTCTGAGAGACAGGGCCTTGTTTTGTTGCCCAGGCTGATCTCAAACTCCTGGACTCAAAGAATCTTCCCACCTTGGCCTCCCGAGGTGTGTGATTTCTGTCAGTCTTCATATTCATGTAGCCACCAGTCTGTTAGCAGCTAGAATGAGAAATTTACCTACTTCAGGGATCAGAAAACTTACAAATTAAAAATACCTGCCACACATGGTTGCTCAATAAACTGTTGGTTTTTTATTTTCCAGTGCATTTTTCTTTCCTCTTTCCTATTTCTCTAGTCATGTCACTGATTAAATGGTCAAAAATTATAAATATCACCCAGGAGATTGGAAAAAAGGAGTTTAGACTTTTAGTACAGAACGGGAACACATCCATCTCATTGAAGCCCACAGCTTGGCCAAAGAGGATATGACCATACCTCCCACTCTACCTATTCCTATGAGGTTTCTTTTTTGTCTTTCAACTCTGAGCTCTTTTGGCTGTATTTATGTCCATGGTGGGACCACATGCCTGCTCTAAGGTCAAGGGGAGTGACTGATTACAAATGAACTTTACTCCCTAGTGCTTATGTATACTGCACAATCACCTCTATCAGAACAAACTGATTACTGGTTAAATGTTAGATTTGGGGATGAAGTTTCTATTAAAATGTGGACCTTTGTGTTCTTTTCAAACACTAAGAAAAACAGCAACTAGTTTTTAAAAATTATTTTAAACAGCTTTATTGAGACATAACTCACATGCCATACAGTTCACTCACTTTAAGTATACATTCATTGGTTTTTAGTGTATCACAAAATCGTGCAGTCATTACTGCAGCTAATTTAAGAACATTTTCATCACCTCAGAAGAAATAATGTACCCATTCCTTGTAGTGTCTGGCAACCACTGATTTACTTTCTGTCCTGATGCGTTTGCCTATTCTGGACATTTTATATACATGAAATCATAAAATATGTGGTCTTTTGTGATTGACATCTTTCACTTAGCATAATGTTTTCAAGATTCATTTCTGTTATAGTATATATCAGCACTTCATTCTTTTTTATGGCTGAATAATATTCCATTGTATAAAGGTTCTAGTTTCTTCTCATCCTGTCATTTGTTTATTGTCTGTCTTTTTTATTTTAGTCATTCTACTGGGTATTTTGATTTGCATTTCCCTAGTGACAACTGATATTGAGTATCTTTTTTTAAGTTTATTTTTAAAAAAAACATTTATTTTTTATTATTTATTTATTTGTTTGAGTTGAAGTCTCACTCAGTTGCCCAGACTAGAGTGCAGTAGCCACTTCCAGCCACTGCGGCCTCTACCTGCTGGACTCCGGCGATTCTTCCGCCTCAACCTTCCAAGTAATTGGAACTACAGGCACACGCTACCACACTCGGCTAATTTTTTTGATTTATTGTAGAGATGAGGTCTCGCCAAGTTTCCCAGTCGGGTCTCGAACCCACGGGCTCAGGCAATTCACTCACCTCGGTCTGCCAAAGCACGGGATTACAGGCTGAGCCACCAAGCCCGGCCGAGTATCTTTTCTTGTGCTTATTAGCAGTTTGTATATCTTCTTTGAGAAATGCCTATTCAGATGCTTTGGCCATTTTAAAATTGAGTTATGTGTCTTTTTATTATTAAGTCGTAAGAAGCTTTTTTGGTTTGGTTTTTGTTTTTTAAAAGAGACAGTCTCGCTCTGTTGCCCAGGCTGGAGTGCAGTGGCCCAATTATAGTTTACTGCTGGCTTGATGTCTTGGGCTCAATCAAGCAATCCTCATGTCTTAGCTTTCCGAGTAACTGGGACTATAGGCGTGTGCCATCATGTCCAGCCTTAAGAGCTTTGGCCATACTAGGTGCTTCACTTGCATTTCTTTGTTTAATCCTCACAAAAACCTTGCACAGCAGATATTATAACTTGTTCATAGATGAGGAGATTGATGTTCAGAATTAAAACAAATTATCCCAAGAGAGTCTTAAGTGGTAGGAATCAAAGTTCTAACTATCAAGTTGAGAGCTTCTGTTTTGTTGGCTACTCTGCACTCTCAGCATTTGACGTTGTTGAAGCAGAGCCTGTGTAGGCCTTAGAATGAACGTTTTCGGGAATCCTAGAGGGAATTCTCATCCTGAGTAGGATATTCTGATGGTTAATCTTCAAAGTCCCTTTTAGTATGTTGCATACTAGATTTATTCCAGTAAACTTATATTTAAACTAAATCAGAATTTGATTTCTACTCAAAGAACTTTGTATATAAAGTAATTATGAGAAATATCCTCTTATGAATGTGAATAATCTCTTTCTGAGGTTAGGTTGGTATATTCAGTTTCCTTAGAGCACAGATCACATACGCTGTAAGGAATGAGGAGTTTTCAGAAAATATTGATAAAACTTTATATATTAACTTTTTTTCCTAATCTGGATGAAAAGTTGGTTAATCAGTAGCTTGATGAGATTTTCAAAACAAGCAAGATAAAGACACATTTATGACCTTTGGGAACATGTTAGAACTGGCAAGTTTAAAGAAGAGCACAATGATGATTAAAGCTGACAAGCTGGACCATTAATGGAATATAACTGGCTTGTGAAGGAGAACTAGGTGTGGTCACTTGATTTTAGGTCACTTATTCAGACTTTTGACTAAGAAGAAAGTGTACCACAGATAATTCTGCTCTGAATGGAACAGGAAGAAATTAGGATTTAGACAAAGGATAATTCAGTGTAATTTTAATTCCATTCAGTCACTGTTTACTAAGTGCCTATTGTATGCTGGTAATACAAATATATATATATATTTAAAGATGTGGTATCTGCTCTGGAGAAGCTGACATTTAGCAGGGTTTCACAGTTTACAGAACAGGAGTTTTCCTTTCAGGGCTGGATCTTGAAGGGGGAAATGGAATTAGCTAATATGGAGGTATTCTAGACACAAGGAGAAGCAGCGGTGAAGGGAAAGCAGCATGGGTAGCATCCTTTGCTCTGAGGACTGCACAAGATTAGAATGCTGGAGCCAAGGTTCCATTCCTTGTTTACAATATTGAATTGATTCCTCTAGTAGGCTCAGTTTTCAACTTCTCAGTCTTTCCATACCCACCCTTTCACTGCTGATTACTTTGTCTTATTCTTTGTAGAGGAAATAGAAGCCAGAAAACCAGAGAGAGAGAGAGAGAGAGAGAGAATAGAAGCCATTAAACCCAAACTCCCACAGTTTTCATCCTAAAACCTATAGACCACTAGAACTGCACCTATCTGATCCTCTTCCTTGAGTCTTTTCCTCGTCTTGTAATAGGTAACTAGATCCCATCCCCTGTGACCTTCTCAAGATTTCTTTCCTTCCATCTCCTTTCTCCCTGGTTCATTACCATCATCAGGCATACGTGCTCTGATATGTTAATCTTAAAACATAACCAAACCTTCCTAAAAATTCTGATATGTGCTGCATCTTAGATGAACCTTGAGAACATTTTGCTAAGTGAAATAATAAGTCACAAAAAGGACAAATACTGTATGATTCCATTTACATGAGGAATACAGTAGTCAAAATCATAGAGACGTAGAATAGAATGGTGGTTGCCAAGGGCTGGGATTGAGGGGAAATGGGGAATTATTGTTTAATGGGTATAGAGTTTGAGTTTTATAAAATGAAAAGAGTTACAGAGATGAAAGGTAGTGATTGTTGCACAACATTATGAATGTATTTAATACCACTGAACTGTACACTTAAACATGGTTAGAGTGGTAAATTTTGTGTTATATGTATTTTAACATAATAAAAAAATTGGAAAAAAATTTCAAAATAGAGAACTCTCCTTTGCCCATATCCAGAAGGAATGCTACATATCTTTAAGTAATTCGTCAAAATCAGTGTCATTTTTATCCTACCCCCCCAAAACAGCCACAGACCTTCCTTGATACCACACTCCCCTCCAGAGACCACTTTATTTCGAGGTTCCCCTAAAACTAATGCCTCAAAAGAGGCATGCTGTCTCTACTTCCCTCTCCTATTCACTCTTCAGTTCACTATCATCTGACCCTCCACCTCTTAAAACTGCTTTTGTCAAGGTCATCTGTACTCTCCACATGCCAAATCCAGGGGGTACTTGACCTTTTGGCAGCGTTTGACATAGTTTGCTCCTCCCTCCTGGAGCTCTTCTCCTCTCTCCACTTCAGTGACACCGTGCTCCTGGTTTTCCTCTTGCATCTCCTGGTTTTCCTCTTGCTACTTTCCCTTCTGTCCTTGACCTCTGAGTAATGGATTTCCAAAGGACATTGTCCTGGGCATTCTTGTTTCTCTGTAATTCCCCTTCGGTCCAGTCCCAGGGATTTAATTGCTTGCATTATGCTGATGATTGCTCCTTGTTGTCTCCAGCCTAGACTGCTCCTGGGTTCTGGACTCTCATATCCAACTGTCTTCTTGTCTCACAAACGTGTCATACTTAATGTGCCTAAAACAGACCTTGCATCTCTTCTACTCCCACTGCACACTTCCTTGTCTCAGTCAATGGCACTACACCACTCAGGCCAAATGTCGGCATAGTCCTTGCCCTTTCCCCCGTTTATCTCCCTCACCCCCAACAGCAAGGCCTGTAGATACTATTTCTCATTTGAATCACTTTTTTGTCTCTGTCTACACTGGCAGACTGTCTCTGTCGTCCAGGCCACCATGCCCTCCTATAAGGACTACTCCAGCAGCCTCCTCTCGTCTGCCCACAAGCCCCCCCCCATTCATTCTGCACACTGCTATAAGAATAAACAGTTTCACTTCGCTGTTATCATTTCTGTGACTTCCCAAATTCCCTACTGTAGCCTGTCTGTGTAATCTGGTCCCTACTTAGTTCTCCAGTTTCGTTTCATATCTCTCTCCCCTCACTTACTGTGTTCTAGTGAATTTGGTCTTATTTTACTTTTTTTTTTTTTTTTAAACATACCAAACTCTTTTCTCCCTCAGGATGTTTGCAATTTCCCCTTTGAATGTCTAGCTCCTTTTCTTCCTTTTATAGGGTGTTAGCTTAAATTCACCTGTTCAGAGAGGTCATTCTGTGACTGTTCTACTTAAAGTAGGTTCCTGTTTATCTTTTTAATTTAAAACAATTTTTTACCAGTGCATAATTTATGTAGTTTCAGAGTACGTGTCATACTTTAATATATTCATGTAATTTGTAAAGATAAGATCAGTATACTTGGGATTTCCATCACTGTAAATATTTGTCTTCATTCTAGAAACATTCAAATTATTCTCATCTAGCTATTTTGAAATGTACAGTAGATTATTATAAACTATAGTCACCCTACTCCTCTTTTTGTTTCTTTCCTAATAGCTACAATTTGCAGTTATTTTATGTACTTCTTTTTCTCCTCCAGTGGAAGAATATAAACTCAGTGAGGTCAGGGACTGGGTCCGATTTGTTCACTACCATATCCCCAGTGCCTCTAAATGTCTTACTTGGCATGTAGCAAGTAGTCATTAAATATTTATGGAATGACAGGAGGAAGGAAGGGGAAGGGAGAGGAGGAATGGGTTGGAGTGGTATGGGGAGACAGACAGAAAGGAGAGGGGTAGAGAAAGAAAGAAAGAAAAAGAAATGCTGTTGGACAACTGCTGTCTCTTGATCCCTTCAAATATGTCCTTCCCGTGTTCCAGTGTTGGTTCTAGCCATCACCAGCATGCTTGTGGCATGTCAGAGGAATTACCTAACATCCCAAGGTCTTCCTCAGTCCTTGGGGTCTCTGTTCATCCCTAACACTTGAGGCTAGGGAGCCGAACAGTCATGGATATCATTTTTTTACCATGGTCTGGTACTCTGCCGAGTGCCTTCCATACAAGATTCCGTTTAGTTCTGCAGAGTCATTGGCACCTTCCTTCTCCCCTGCCTCCCCACTGTGCACTGAAATGAAGTAACCCGATCAGAATCATATTGCCAGTGAGTGGAGGAGGCCCTTGGGATTCCACTCCTGGACTTCATGGCTGTAAAGGTTGTGTTCCTTCTTTCACATCAGGCTATTTATCTGTAGTATTTCACAAGTATAGAACAGCCAGTAGGCTAATGGTTGTTAACTCATGTCTTGTATTGCAGGAAAAAAACAAATCTTGAAGTCAGCCGCTGCTTACTCCCATTCCTGTTCTGATTCCCACCATCTCTGGCCTGGCCTCCTGCAGTAGCTTCTTAATTGATCTCTCTAACTCCCATTTGCCCCCTTACAGTCCATTTTTTCTGCTGACAGCCAGATTTATTTTTTAAAATATGTAAATTGGATTATGCTGCTTTCTAGCTTCTAACCTGTCATTCTTATTATTCTTAAAATAAAACTGAAAATCCTGACTGTGACCTACAAAGCCCCTAGCTATCTTGTCCTGTGTGTTTCTCAGGCCATGTATTCTTCTGCTCTTCTGTACAGCTGTACTGACCTTCTTATATTTCCTTTAGCTGTCAAGCTAGTTTCTACCTCAAATTCTTTATATTTGGAGTTCCCTCAGGCTAGAACTGGCTTCCCTATCCAAAACTTTTTAGGGCTGGCTTATTTTATATAATTTAAAACCTAATTTAAATATCACCCCTTGAGAGAGGTTTTCCTTATCACACTATCTATAACACACATAAATATATACCCTATCCCCTTAGCCTGCCTTATTTTCTTCATAGTAACTGTACTCTTTATTTTTCTGCTTAATTGTCTCCTTCACTAGCATGTAAGGTTCATGAAGGTAGCTTTTTTGATTTACTGTATTTTTAAGAACAATGCTTCATACCTAATAAGCTCATTATTTGTTGGAAAAAAAAATGGGAAGAAAAGCTTGTTTTATGTGCTTACTAAAGATTTCCTTTGGATAAGAGTTGCAACATCTCTGTTCTTAGAATTTTTGAAAATTACTGTTGTATAAATATTGAAAAGCCTAGTACCCATGTGACCCCATGAATTGAAACTGAATCTTTCCCCCAGTTCTTTTAGAACTCATCAAATTGAGGCTGCACCAACCAGTTCTGCAGGTGATGGGTTTAAGGCAAATCTTGTCTTTAAAGAGATTGAGAAGAAGCTTGAAGAGGTAAGATTTATGTAAAATATTAAAAATATGTAAAACTCAGGGTCTGGCAGGACTCTGAGGCTAGAGGAAGCAAACACAGGTTTTTCAGGTAATACAAGTTGAAAATATATATCATGTTGTAGTATTATGTGTTTAGATTTCTGGGTATCTATTAAGATTTCCTTGTAATTCTAGTAAGAATGCATTTCATAAATGTATAAATTTCCAGATTTCAGTTAGTTAAATAACTACAATAAATATTGTTAAAATTGTGACTCTGCTAAGTCCTCTTTGTCAGGAGATACTCAGCTATGGACAAAGATTATATGTGAAGGGGTCCTAATTTATTTTGATGTCATTTCCTTCTGAATGAAGAAGCTCTCAATTAGAATCATTCCAAAGAATAATATTTAATGTACATAATATCAAAATTCTTTTTAAAAAGAAATAATGTTTGATTTTTAAAGTAGTTTTAAATTTTTTATAAAATGGTGCTGATTTTTTAAAAAATCTGTACTATACAGAAACACATAAAATGTGAAATGTAAAATATCTCCAGAAATCCTGCTACTCAGAGTTCACTAAAATGTTAACAGTGGTTAACATTCTCTTAGATACCTCTCTCATACAATACTTTTTTGACCTCGTTTGAGAGAGTCTCGCTTTGTTGCCTAGGCTGCAGGCTGTAGTGCAATGGCTCACTGCAACTTTGACCTTTTGGGCACTTAGTGATCCTCCCACCTCAACCTGCTGAGAAGCTAGGACTATATGCACGTGCTATCACACCCAGCTAATTTTTTATTTTTTATTTTTTGTAGTGATGGGGTCTTGCTGTATTGCCCAGGCTGGTCTCAAACTCCTAGCCTCAAATGATTCTCCTGCCTTGGCCTCCCAAAATGCTGGAATTATAGACATGAACCACATTGTTTTAAACTTAGAAGCATCTTGGGATTTCATTATTGATTTTAGAACTGAGACCATATATGGCATGGTTATAGCCATAGTCAAAATTCAAAGGGCATATCTGTTAAAGTGATCAAAAGTGGACTGAAATAAAAGGATTAGAACATTTAAGCTGTGTATTTCACTTAAGTTAGAGCCACAGTATGAAAGGCAAACATTGTACCTATCTCGTAACTCCCTTATTGTAGGGCAAAGGACTTCTTAACATCTAAGATGATTGTACTATGAATGGAAATACAGCTGATGTAACTGACGTGTCTTGTGAAAGACCCAGTGTTTTCAGGATTTTCATGATGATCCACAATCTTTCTGGGAGAGAGCAGGGCCAGGCACAGACCCAGGATCTGCAGACCTGTCCTGCCACCGTCTGGTGGGGATGCACCTGCATGGGGCTACTTGTTTTGTAACCTGCTTTTTTGTCTTGACAGCATGTTCCATGGCTTTAAATATAAATCCTTACCCTTATTTTTAATACGTATTTTTAATTCATATGTGTATGTCATAATTTGTTTAAATAGCCTATGATGAATATCAGGTTGTATCTAAAATTTGCAACTAAAATAATGCTGTTGTAAATTTGCATTTGCACTGATCTTTAAGTACTTATGCCATGGTCAATTTAGTATCAATAATTAGAGAAGAGAAATTGTTGTACATATGTACATTTTGCATTTTAATACATATTGCCAAACTGCCCACCAGAAAGCGGATACTAATTTTTTTTCTCCAATATTTAAATAGGAGGTCTTACTATGTTGCCCAGGCCGGCCTTCAACTCCTGGGCTCAAGCAGTCCTCCTGCCCCAGTTTTCCAAAGTGTGAGGATTACAGGTGTGAACCACTGCACCATGCCAAGGGTACTAATTTGCACACTTATAGCAATTCATGAGAATAACTATTTTTTCTTCACACTCTCTCCTATACTGTGTTGGATGGTTTAGAATTTTTTTTTGCTAGTCTAGTAGGAAAAAAACCTCATTATTGTTTTTTAATTTCTTTTATTACAAGTGTTCCTATGAAAATGAAGTTGGACTCTATAAGGGCTCAGCTTAAATATTTTTTTTTAAATGCTGGCAATATTTTCCTGCAGAGCAACACATAGGATAGTTGTGTCTGCCAGATTGCTCCATTTTTTCAACCTTATGCTATCTAAAAATTAAAAATCAAAATCAAATAAATTAGTGTGGAGATTGTCTACTATGATGTATGAGGTATGGCTGTATATCCATCATTGAATACTTCATTATTGGGATTAACAAAGCAGTGCTGTTTTTATTTTGCAGTATTATTTTAGCTTTGCAAATGTATGCCTCTTGCTCCCATTTTAATTCTTTTCTCTTCCATAATCTCATTCTTACCAACCTTGTCCTTTGTTTCTTTTCTCCTTCCCACGATTGTCAGTTTCCTAAGTGTTTGCAGTACTAGAAGGTGGAAGTCTTGGAATCTTTTGTCAATTCATGCATTTTCTGCATTAGCAAAGGCAGCTTGGCAAGAGATTTTATTTCCACTTTTGTCTTCGTTAGCAATACTCCACTGCCCTTCTTTGAATTCTGTCTTAATTTTTTGTTTCTATTAAGTTTGCGACAGGACTTACTCCTTAACCTTTTGCCTACTCAGAAAGAGGTACTTTTCTTCAGAGAGGAGGCACTTAGAACTCTCTTAGTACTAATGATCTCCAGTTTCGCAACTGTATTTTCTTTTCCCTTTTAACTCTCTCTCCTCATCTGTTTCCTTGCCCTCTCTCACTTCCACTTCAATTGAAAATGTTTTACTGACCAAGGGATATAATTTTATAAGAGGGTCAGTTGGTTCTCAAAAGTAACAAGTGCAAATTAATCTATATCTGTTTCAATAAGGTGAGAGGGTAAGTAGAAAAATTATAGGAATTTCTCTTCAAACTTGCAGGTAGAATTTCTGAATGTTTGCTGGTATTTTCCTGCTCTAACTTGTTAGTGTCTGCTCTTAGCTGTATTCCTGCACAAGCACATGGTAGAGATGCACCTGGGGGTAGCCATTTATGGGCTGCTGGCCCCAGAGGGGGGAAGCCTGACTCTCAGGTGGCCTGGACCCAACGTTATTAACCCACTCTCCTAGATTATCTGCACAAAACCTTGAGACATAAAAGGTTTTAAGGAATATGGAGAAGATTGAGTTTTCTTTTCATTCATTTTATGGTGGCTTATACTGTTCTGTGGTCATAGGCTAAAACTTGGAAGTATTGATGTGACCTACAGTTTCAGTATAGTATGACCAAATGGAAAGAGCATTGGATTTGGGATTAAAACAACCTTGGATTGAGTTCTGGTTGCACTGCTTACTAACCCCTGCCCCTAGGGAATGCAGTTTAGAGTTTAGTGAGAAGAGAGATATGGAAAAGTTTTTTCAGAAAAAAGTAACTACTTTAGCAAGAAACATGAGTGCATGTGCAAAGGGTCCTCAGCATCTCTGGTGGAGATAGAGAGTCTTTCCTAGAAGAGGTCACATGTGAACTGAGACTTGAATGATGAGGTCAGGGGCAGGAGTAGAGATTAGGAAGAGGTGGGTGTCCTGGGATGGGTCATGAGTAAGGGCATGGAGGTATAACAGCACTTGTTAAATATTCTCATGCAATTAAAAATGATCAGTATTGTTAGAACATAAAGATGAGAAGGATGAGAAAGTGGCGATAAAAACAGACAAATATCCTTTAGACCATGAAGTCTCTTGGATGCTATGTAAAGACAGACTTGGTCCTGTTGGCTACGTGTAACCATTAAGACATTCAACCCTGGAAGTGTTGGATGGGTATGTTGGTGTTAGATGGGTTATGATAAATGAGTTAATTGGGAGTAGTATAGAAAATAGTCTGAAGGGTTCATAACCTTTTTGAGTGTCAGTGGCTTTTTCTGCTTAATGGGCAAGTATGAATGCCTACCCAACTACTTGCCTACCCAACTACTTACATGGTTTTATGAATATTAAATAAATTATGCATGTAACAGTGCTTGGAAAACTCAAAAGCAGGCCAGGCTCGGTGGCTCAGCTTGTAATCCCAGCACTTTGGGAGGCCAAGGTGAGTGGATTGCCTGAGCCCACAGATTCGAGACCCACCCGGGCAACTTGGCGAGACCTCATCTCTATAATAAATCAAAAATTAGCCAGGCGTGGTAGCGCGCACCTGTAGGTACAGCTACTTGAAAGGCTAAGGCAGAAGAATCACCAGAGCCCAGCAGGCCGGGAGCGTGCCACTGCACTCCAGTCTGGGTGACAGAGTGAGACTCCAACTCAAAAAAAAAAAACTCGAAAACCCCCCAGAAGATTATTTTTGTTGTTAGTAATTTTTTCCTAAAGTTGTCTTAAAATAATTTGAGTAAGCTCTTTTAAGGGAAGCTAAAATTAAAAAACTGACAGTCATTTGGTATTGGTAGTTAATTTCAGGACACCTACAAATAAGAGATACCTCCATGACTATTGAAATAAGTAGGCTCACACTAAATATTTTCTGACAGCTGTTTTGTCCTAAGATCCATGGTTGATTCTAGGTAGGCTCAGAGTATGGCCTATATACAGAGGGTGCCAAAAAAAAATGTATACACATTTTAAGAAAGGAAAAAACTGTATTAAAATTATAATACTCCATGTATACCAAGAACGAAAGATGACTGCAAGTCATGCTTGACTTCTGAGTTACAAGAGAGCTGAAAGTGGTTACCATCAGTGTCCAGACACTTCTGATTACGGCATAAAAAGTAACACATAGAGCCGGGCTCTGTGGCTCAGCCTGTAATCCCATGCCTTTGGGAGGCTGAGGTGAGTGGATTGCCTAAGCCC
>NW_007035666.1:0-27610 GCF_000164805.1 Carlito syrichta | reverse complement strand
GTCGAGGCTGCGGTGGCCGGGAGCGGCCACTGCACTCCAGTCTAGGTGACAGAGTGAGACTCCAACTCAAAAACAAAAAAAAGTAACACATAGATAACATCTCTTAAACTGTGTATACATTTTATTGGTACCCCCAGCATAAAAAAAAAAAAAAGATTGGCATACCTGGTAGGATAGCTAAAATCAAAAAGACAAAGACAGTAACAATTATTGGCAAGGACGTGGGGAAATTGGAAGCCTCACTCATGGCTGGTAGAGTGTGATGTGGTATAGCCACTTGGGTAGTTCCTCAAAGAGTGAAATGTCACCTTATGACCTGGTAGTTCCACTTCTAGATATACACCTAAGAGAAATTAGAACCCATGTCCACACAAACACTTGTACACAAATGTCTATAGCAGTATTATTCATAATAGCCAAGAAGTAGAAACAACCATCAACTGATGAATAAGCAAAATATGCTACATCCCTACAATGGAATATTATCTAGCTATAAAAAGGAAGTACTGATTGATATATGCTTCAGTGTAGATGAACCTTGAAAATATTATGCTAAGTGAAAGAGGCAATTACAAAAGACCACGTATTATTTCATTTATATAAAATGTTCAGAATAAACAAATCTGTAGAGACAGAAAGTAGATTAGTGGTGGCCAGGGGTTAGGTAGGGGTACATAGGGAGTGATTAACAATAGGTATGACTTTCATTTGGATAATGAGAATGTTCTAAAATTAGATAGTGGTTTTGGTTGAATGACTCTAAATATACCAAAAATAAAAATATCCACTGAATTGAATACTTTAAAGGGTGAATTTTATGGGATGTTAATTATGTCTCAATGCTGTTATAAAACAAAACACAACAAAAAGAAAGAACAAACTTAGTCCAGGCTCTCTGCCTGTATAGAGACAGAGGTTAGTATCATTTTTTTTTTTTTTTTGAGTTGGAGTCTCACTCGGTCACCCAGACTGGAGTGCAGTGGCCGCTTCCGGCCACCGCAGCCTCTACCTGCTGGGCTCCGGTGATCCTTCCGCCTCAGTCTTCCAAGTAGCCGGAATTACAGGCATACGCTACCACGCCCAGCTGATTTTTTGATTTATTGTAGAGATGATGTCTCACTGCCCAGGCGGGTCTCGAACCCACAGGCTCAGGCAATCCACTCACCTCAGCCTCCCAAAGGCGCTGGATTACAGGCTGAGCCACCGAGCCCGGCTCAGAGGTTAGTAGCTAATGTCAGTTTATGTAAGTTCCTCAGAGGCAATAAGTATTTGAGTATTTCAGGTACTTACCATAGTGCCTGAACATAGTAAACACTTAAGTGTTTGTTAAAAGAATGAGTATTATGACATCAAAAGGAAGAATTTTGTGTAGAAATTATTGTAGGAATATAAGGCTGAAATAAAGAAGGTAGAAAATAAAAAATTATTAGAAATCATAAGAGAACCCAAAAGGTAGTCAGTTCCAAAATAAATAAAAAGATTAATATATTTTCTCTACATTTGCAATAAAGTATAATGAAAACAATATTATTAATAAGAGTAATATAAAACACCTAAGAATAAACTTAGCAAGAAATGGACAGAAATCCATATGAGGGGAAAAAATGACATTTTCCTAAGGAACATTAAAGAAAATGTAAAGATATATCCATGGATAAGAGGATTTAATATTGTAAAGATATTACTTCTTTGGACAGGTCCAAATAGTTTATATAATCTCATCCAACTCCAACAACATTTTGGAAGAAGAACCACCTAAATGATTATAAGGTAAATATAGAGGAAAAAATGGCCAAAAATATTTGAAAGGGAAGAATCATAATTGGGATTTGCTGTGCCGAAGAGTAAAGTACTTTATAAAGCTACAATATTGGCACAGGAATAGTGAACAGATCATAGAATAAAATAACAACAACAGAGATGCCAGCATTCATTGAGCAGTGAGCAGTTACTCTGTGCTTTGTTGGTGATTACATAATTTCATTCTCATAGAGCTCTATTAGGGTAGTTACTGTTCTATTCCCATTTAACAGATAAGAAAACTGAGAGTCAGAGAGGTCTAATGATTTGGCTATATGGTTGTAGGAGTACACGGAAGAGCAGGAACTCAAACCTGTGCTGATCCCCAAATTCAGTGATCTTAATTAGCAAAGTATAATTCTAAGAATTTACCCTTAAATAATGAGGATATGTAAAAATATTTAGATACAAGAATGTTATT
Organism: Carlito syrichta; assembly: GCF_000164805.1. Taxonomy (NCBI): domain Eukaryota; kingdom Metazoa; phylum Chordata; class Mammalia; order Primates; family Tarsiidae; genus Carlito; species Carlito syrichta. The sequence continues at coordinate 25,389 of NW_007035666.1, read as the reverse complement.
CACCAAAAAAGAAAAAAAAAAGTAAGAATGTTATTTATAGCATTGATACAAGAGCCAGAAGTTAGCACTAGCCTGAATAACAAGCAACAAGGTAATGGTTAAAATAAGTATGATATACTTTTACAATTAAAGATTATCTGTGGCCATTTAAAATTGTGTAGAATATTTAGTGACACAGTAATGAGGATAATTGTATTAAACAACAAAAGTAGATACAAAACAATAGGATCCCACTTTAAAAATACACACACACACACACACACACACACACACAGAAGAAAGATGGGATATGATTTTCTTTGATAAAATTATGAATGATTTATATTTTCTCTTTTTTTTTTTTTCCTTAGGGCTGTCTGTAATTTTTTTTTTTTCCTTGAGAAAGCAGGATTTATTGAAAGGACAGAAAAGCTCCCACAGTGTGAGAGGACCCAAAGGGGTTGCTTCTATTTTCTTCTTTTTGGTTATGGATATTTTCTACTTTTTCCACAGTGAAATACATGTGTTTCTTCTCTAAAGAAAACTAATTTCAGTAAAATCACTGTGCTGCTTTTGTTTTTTGTTTAAAACAAGGTGTGTGAGGTTGTCGTCCATTCATTATTCACCCTGCCAGCTACCTTAGCTTCTTCTCTGTGCTCCCGTAGTCCCTTCGTTTTCTGTGATCCTGATGTATTGTTTTAATGATTATCGTGTGTTGTTTTCATTTACTTTTCTGACTTCTGTTTCTATATCCTTGGTGCCTAGAACAATGTCTGACTCAATGTTTTAGGAAGGAAAGATAAAGCAGAGTGGGAATAAAGGGGAAGAAAAAAGGAAGGAAGGGATAAAGGAGCCCCCCTCTGCAGAGATATGGGTCTGAGGTTCTGTTTTCTGTATTTAGGCCAGCTTTTTCCCCAGAATTCAAAAGTAATGGTAGATGGTGTATAACTCATATAATTCTTTATGCTAATTCAGAAAATGGATTGACCAAAAAGAAAAAAGGCTTTGCTTTCAGAACCTCTTGTTTTTAAGTTCTGATTGTGAGGAACCAAACATATATGTAAAGAAATGTACCTGCCTAAAGCATGTGGGGTGGGGTGGGCATGGGGAATTGGAGACTTCTACACTTAGGACAGAGTGAATCTTTCCCAAATTATTGAGTGAAACCCATGAAGGCTATTTAGGCTGAAAATGCTGCCATGCCACCCCCATTCTCCCTTCTCTTCCACTAGTTATATCTAAAAGGCCATTTTTAAAGAAAGACTTGGCAGATGTGGGAGTTCTTGCCTGGTTGCCTTTCAGACTTTTCTGGGTAAAAGATCCTAAAGGGCCTTGGGGACTGCCCCCTGGCCTAACTGCTCACATCATGTATCTATTTAAACATTCATTTGCTTGGGGTGAAAGCCAGAGAAATGGACTTGATGTAACTCCCAGTGTGATTTCTTCTTTCTTTCCAGGAAGGGGAACAGTTTGTGAAGAAAATCGGTGGTATTTTTGCCTTCAAGGTGAAGGATGGCCCTGGGGGTAAAGAAGCCACCTGGGTAGTGGATGTGAAGAATGGCAAAGGATCAGTGCTTCCTAACTCAGGTCAGTGTGAGAATGGCTTCATTTAGAGGAGTGCTGACAAGTTTATGAAGGCTGTCAGCCAGGAAAATGGGGGTCTGCCTTGCTGTTGCCAAAAAGGGCTGGTGTAGAGGTACAGGACCGTGTTCAAGAACCAGTGAATCACAGAACAGGAACAGGTCAAAGCCACCACCTCCCAAAAATTTGGAGCCTCCATCACAGTAAGCAGTCTTGGACTTTGGAATTAGAGAAACCTGGGTTGAGATCCTGGGCCTGCAATTCTCAGAGTCTGATCTGAATAAGTTATTTAACTTCTCTGAGACTTGGATTTCTCATCTGAACTTATTAAATAGTACCTTTTTCATAGGTTGCATGTGAGAATTAAAAGAATTCTCTCTTTTTTTTTTTGAGTTGGAGTCTCACTCTGTCACCCAGACTGGAGTGCAGTGGCTACTCCCGGCCACTGCAGCCTCGACATGCTGGGCTCCGGCGATCCTTCCACCTCAGCCTTCCGAGTAGCCGGAATTACAGTCATGCGCTACCACGCCCAGTTGATTTTTTGATTTATTGTAGAGATGAGATCTCGCCGCCCAGACGGGTCTCGAACCCGCGGGCTCAGGCAATCCACTCACCTCAGCCTCCAAAGGCGCGGGATTACAGAGAATTCTCTCTTAATTCGCATGTAAAGCACATGGTTGTGTGCTATGCATGGTTGTATGGCCTTGGCAGACCTGCCTGTACTCACTATTGCCAGTTCCTCTCATCCAGATCTTTCTAGAACCCACTCCAGTCAGCTTTTGTCCCATCACTATCTTCAAACTGTTCTTGTGAAGGTCACCAATGACCACTACATTGCCAAATTCAGTGGTTAATTCCCAGCTTCATGATATACTTCCAGGTTTTTCTCTTACCTTGAACTCCTCTGCTCCTTGGCTTCTCCTGCTGATATTTCCTTGTCTCTAAATTTCTGAAGCTTAAAGGGTTTTAATGCTCAGTTCTATTTGCATTTATTCCCTGGGGATCTCATCTGGTTTCATGGTTTAAAAACAGTTTCTACTCTGATGATTCCTGGATTTATGTCTTCAGTGTGGACCCAGTCAATGAACTACAAAGTGTATATTCAGCTGCTTAATTGACAGGTTTACTTGGGCACCTAGTAAGACATTGCAAAACTGACATGTGAAACTGATCTCCTGATCTTTCCCCTTCTCCCTTGTAAGTACTCCTGCTGTCTTCCCTTTCTCAGTAGTTTGCTCCTGTGTCCTACCAGCTTCTCAGTCCAGATACCTTGATATCATCTTTGGCCACTCTTTTTCTCACACTCCACAGTTGAATCCATTAGCACATCCTGTCCTCCTCTATAACTCCCACCACCCTGGTCTAAGCCAGCATCATTTTCCCCCCTGGTCTCCTTGCTTCTATCCATGCCCCCTACAGGTTCTCCACACCACAGCCAGAGTGGTCACTGAAAATCTTAAGTCAGATTGTTACCCTCCCTCTGCTCAAAAACATCCAGTGGCTTTCATCTCACTCTGAGTGAAAGCAGAGTCCTTACAATGGCCTCGCGTGGTCTGGCCCCAGTCTTCTGTCTTCCTACGTTCTCCCTCACTTTGCTCCAGTAACACTGCTCCTCCTTGCTGTTGCTGGGCGGTGGAGTGCTCTCAGTATGGGGACTTTCTCCCTCTATTTCCTTTGCTTGGAATTGCCTTCCCACCAATAGCCTCATGGCTTGTTCCTTCATTTCCTTTGAATCTTTGCCTAAATGTCACCTTCTTGGTGAGCTCTTCCCTAACCACCCTTTTAAAAATCTCACCACCACTGCTATTCCCTATGACTGATTCTTGCCTTATTTTTCTCCATAGTACTTGACACCACTTGATATACCATGTATTTTATTTATTTACTTATTGTCTGTTTCCCCCACTTGAATTAGTAGGCTCTGTGAAAGCAGAGCTTTTTGTCTGTGAAGTTCAGTGCTGCATTTGCAGTGCCTAGAATAGTAGCTGACATATGGTAGGCCTTTAAAAATAAATAACTTAAAAATGAACAACAGGATGAATAAATGACAGTAAGCATTCAGTAAGTGATACTGTTACATTTCTTTTGTTGGAGAGAGCCTGATGTAACTTAGTAATATAATGGATTGTGACCAACTTTTTGGAGAGCTTAAAATGCCATGAAAGAAACTTTGAAAGTTAGTTGATATATAGTCAGTTTATGAAAACTTTTTAAGTAGAAAAGTGAAAGTCAGAATTGTATTTTAGGGGATGAAGCTGATGTGTTAGACGTGATATCAGAGGCAGAGAGAATGATCAGGAGGATGGGCGTTACTACCATTTAAGTGAGCAGAGAGGATGTCCGACCTGAGTGTTGGCAGTGAGAGCAGTGAGTGTGGTTAGGGTAGACGCCAGGGGTAGTAGAGGTGAAGGTGACGGGGCCTGGGAGCTGTGTAGGTGGAGGTCTGTCAGAGGAGTAGGGTTTCCTTATTGATGCATTATGGAAGGCGGTCTTGTGAAAGAGGATGGCGTCAGGAGCATCAGTGGGAGGAGAATTAGCTTTAGTGAGGAAGCTTCTTTCTCTGAAAAAGGAAGGTAAATATTCAGGGGCGTTTTGAGGGAAAGGAGAGTGTAGAGCTTGGAGACAGGAGAAAAAGTTCAGAGCTCTGTTATGTGCACTGTTGAGTAAGAAGTCCATGAGAGGTTAATGAAGGAGAAGCTGAGCAGTAGGAAGGGCACCCATCTGGTGTGGGCAGCATGGCTTGTTATGGAAGGTTCCTGAAGTATACAGTCATTTTTCCTTCCAAAATTAGTGGGTGGAAAAGTGACTATAACTTTGCATTCTTTGAGCTGCCACTCTTAGGTAGTATAGGAAGAAAAGTGAAAGGCCTCATCTGTATTCCGGCTTTTAGAAATAGAAGGAACTTTGGGGCTTTTAGTAATGTCAAGCTTTTATTTTTAATGACTAAAGCTTAATGATTACTTTTTATTCCGATATGCCCATTCAGATGTTAAGGCGATTTAAAAAAAATTTCTCCATTCCCTCGTGTGTGTGTGTGTCTCTGTGTGTGTCTGTGTGTCTGTGTTAGCTGGTCAGTTGTTTTGTCATGAAAGATAATATGCTTATGGAAATCTGTTGAATGATTTTGGAACAGCTGTGTTCCCACAGATAGGCTCTTGCTGTGCTCTTCCCCTATTAGGTGCCCTATCCCACACCCCAAGGGATCTTGCCCTGGGGCAAGGTAATTTCTGCTGAAACTGATACTTGTTGGCAGCAAATAGTGGTGTTGAAATATGGACTTACCAAGTAAAAGCTACCACTGGAAATTGCCAGCTCCTTTTACATCAACCAACAAATGGCCATTTGTTAGAGATTCCCTATGTTAAAGCATTAATAACCTGTCCTAGTTTGAACTGGCATCTCAGGGAGAATTGCTAGTTCTTCTGGCATGTACATAGTGTTAGGAGGTCTACCTATTGTTAAGGAAGTAAGGTTTACTTAACTGTATTTCATTTTCTTGTATTCTGAGAGCTTGGTAATGATTATACAGATGATTATATTAAGGCCTTCTAGATTTTGTGCATTTTTCCATCATCTTTTTTTTGCTGCTTTGGTACCTTTTAGGTATCTTATCCACATGTTCTGCCCCTCCCTTATCTCCTTTGAAATGACTCATATAGCATGTCTCCAGGAAGCCAACTGTGATTAATCTAATATAGTATTCTTTAATCTGTGATTAATCTAACATATTGTTACTTTGTCCTCTCAGCACTTGCCCTTTATGGGCAGCAAGATATAGAAAGCCAGCCGGGCTCGGTGGCTCAGCCTGTAATCCTGCGCCTTTGGGAGGCTGAGGTGAGTGGATTGCCTGAGCCTGCGGGTTCGAGACCCGCCTGGGCAGGCGAGACCTCATCTCTACGATAAATCAAAAAATCAGCCAGGTGTGGTAGCATATGCCTGTAATTCCGTCTACTCGGAAGGCTGAGGTGGAAGGATCACCGGAGCCCAGCAGGTCGAGGCTGCGGTGGCCGGAAGCGGCCACTGCACTCCAGTCTGGGCGACCGAGTGAGACTCCAACTCAAAGAAAAAAAAAAAAGATATAGAAAGCCCCCATCCCCAAGGCACAGGAGCAAGAGCATAGCCTTTAGAAACACCCAGACCTAGACTCAGATCTTGGCTCTGTTGCTTAGACGGTATACACCTTCCTTGAGTCCACTTGTCTCATGTAGAAATTGGTGAGATTAATTTCTAACCATAGAGCTGTTGTCAGGATTAAGTGAGATAAGGAATATAAAGCACCTGGCATAGTAAGTGATCAGTAGATTTTTGCTTCCTCCCCAACCCATACATTAAACACTGATTTTGCTTGTACACATAGGACTTGGGGAACTGGGAAACTATCTGGGATTCATCAGGTTCTGGTGACTTTTTAACTGAGTTGTTGAATGTTTGCATCCTTCTCATAACAAAAGAAAGCAGTAGAACATAGGAGTTAAGAGTATGAGCTTTGGCAATAGGAATTTTCATTTAGACCTATCTCATCCACTTACTAGCTGTGTGATCTTGGGCAAGTTATTTGACCTCTCTGACCCTCATAGGATTGTTGTAAAGATTAAATAAGACCAGGTATGTAAAGTGCTCAGCATAGTGAAAGCTCAATAGATGCTGATATTACAGCAACAGCAGTAGCAGATTTCACTTCCTGAAGTCCAGTTATCTCAATTTGTTAGCTTTTCTCCCTGCTCTTTGATATCATATATCTGCAGTAGAATTTGATTTTCCAGGGTGTGAATGCCTTCATTTTTAAGGATTGAGGCCTTTTTTCCAGTAATAAGAGGAAATTTAGCAGGCAGCTAAGTTAGAATGACCATTGAATCTCAAATTTTTAAGGAGCAATCCCTGAGTTTAAGACACATAATAAAAGCTTTTCTTTCTACCTTGTTTTAGTTACTTATAATATGGGCATAATATGCATTGACATTTTACCCCATCTCTTTTATTAAGGCATAGATGATCTGATTAGCTATTAGACTATAATTTGATCATCTGTTGAATTCCACATAATCTATTCACTTATTCAGCAAGTATTTATTGATTGCTCTTTATATGTTAAGCACTCTTCAAGGGCCTATGGATATAGCAGTGAACAAATATGGATAAGGGCCCTGCCACCCTGAAGTTTTCATTCTATTGGACAAATACAGATAGAAAACACATATACAAATAAGTAAGGTAGTTTCAGAGAAGTGCAATGAATAAAAATAGAAAAATGATTTGTTTTCAAAGTGAGATCAACTTTAATTTGAGCTATTTCTTAATGAGAGAGGAAGCCAACTGCTAGAGTACAATTGCTAATTGATTGCCTAAAACACTGACTGCTGAAAAGTTTGATTTCTTGGTGAATTTTTCCTTTTACATTTGAAACCTCTCATTTGCCCAAGGTAGGCGTGACTAATTTTTTTTTTTTTTTTTTTGAGTTGGAGTCTCACTCTGTCGCCCAGACTGGAGTGCAGTGGCATGCTCCCGGCCACTGCAGCCTCGACCTGCTGGGCTCCGGCGATCCTTTCACCTCAGCCTTCCAAGTAGTTGGAACTACAGGCGCACGCTACCACACCTGGCTAATTTTTGATTTATTGTAGAGATGAGGTCTCGCCAAGTTGCCCAGGCGGGTCTCGAACCCGCGGGCTCAGGCAATCCACTCACCTCAGCCTCCCAAGGCACGGGATTACAGGCTGATCCACTGAGTCTGGCTGGCATGACTAATTTAGCAATGAGAGATTAGTCTTTGTTGTCCAGTCTTTCTTCCATCAGTTTGCTTTTAATGATACTAAAATTAATATTTTCAAAACTTTGTATTATTTAAATATTTGTAAAGAAAATAAGAAAAGATAGAGAAATATAATGAAAAAAACACTTTCCCCCAATTCCACCATCTAGGTCAAGAGTTGGCAAATTATGGCCTGGGGACCAAATCTAACCCACTAGCTGTTTTTTTAGTTTTGCATTTTGTAAAATATTTATTGAAGTCTACCCTGAAGTAGAGGGCATATATCTGAAGTGTGCCACTTGACAGATATTCACAAATGAGTACATTTCCAGGTCAAAATGCAGAATTGTGCCAGTGCTCCAGGAACCTTCCTACTGCCCTTTCCTGTCACTATTCACCCCCAAAAGGAACCACACTTTCTTTTTTTTTTTTTTGAGTTGGAGTCTCACTCTGTCGCCCAGACTAGAGAGCAGTGGCCGCTCCCGGCCACCACAGCCTTGACCTGCTGGACTCCGGCGATCCTTCCACCTCAGCCTTCCGAGTAGCTGGAATTACAGGCGTGCGTTACCACACCCAGCTAATTTTTTGATTTATTGTAGAGATGAGGTCTCGCTGCCCAGGTGGGTCTTGAACCCGCGAGCTCAGGCCATCCACTCACCTCAGCCTCCCAAAGGAGCGGGATTATAGGCTGAGCCACCGAGCCTGGCCACACTTTCAAATCATATCATCATAGGTTGATTTTATTTATTTCAGAAATTCATATAAGAGGAACCAAAGAACAATACAATTTACTTTTTTTTTTTTTTTTTAGGCCTGACTACTTTTGGTCAGCAGTATAAGATTCAGTCTTGTTGTTGCATTGTGACAGTAGTTGGTATCTACTATGTGAATACCCCAGAATTTATTTATTGGTTGATATATCTTTGCATTATTTCCATTTTGGGGTCTTAGTACTAAAATTAGGAACGTTCCTATACATGTCTCTTTCAATGGACATTTCCACTGTACTCATCTCTATTGGGCACATACCCAGGGTTGAAATGCTGAGTCAGGAGGTACAGTATAGCCAGACAGGTTTTTGATGTGGATGTACTATTTTACTTTCCCTTCCACACATGTTGCTCTACATTGTGGCAGTACTTGGTACTTGGTGATACTTTTTTAAAAGTCAGGTTCATTGAGTTATAATTTATATACAATTAGATCTACCCATTTTAGATAATTCTGTGAATTTAGAAAAAAAGCACACAGTTTTGTAACCACCACCAAAAATTTAAGATACAGAATATTTCCATCGTCCCAGAAAGTATCCTCATATCTCTTTGTAATCAGTCCCCTTAGGTCCTGGCAACCACTAATTAGAGTTCTGTCCCTGTTGTTTTGCCTTCTCTAGAGAGTTATGCAGAAGGACCCATACAGTATACAGCTTTTGGAGCCTGCTCCTTTCATTCATATTGTTGTACATCTCATCAGTAATTCGTTCTTTTCTGTTGCTGAGTGGTTTAACTCTTCACCAGTTGATGCATATTTGGGTTTTTTCCAACTTTCGGCAATTATGAATAAAGCCACTATCAGCATTCACTTGTAGGTTTTTTAGGTCTGACTTCTTTTGTTTGGCAGCATAAGATTCATTCATATTGTTGCATGTGGCAGTAGTTCGTTTTTACTCTCTTGGGCAAATACCCAAGAAACATATGTTTTCATTTCTCTTGAGAAAATATGTAAGAGTAGGTTTGCTAGTTCATATGGTATGTGTATGTTTAGCCTTATGTAAAACTTCCAGACTATTTTCTGAAGTGACTATACAATTTTATAGTCACTCTGGTATTATGTTGACCTTTCTGTTTTCTACACCCTCACTAGCACTGGTATTGTCTCTTTTTTAAAAATTTCAGCCATTCATTCTAGTAGGTATGTGGTATCTCATCATAGTTTTAGCATGCATTTGCTGATGACTAAGGAAGCTATGTACTGTTTCATGTGTTTTTTGGCCATTTGGAGGTCTTTTATACAGTGACTGTGTATGCCATTTGACCATTTTGGTATTGGATTATCTAACCTATTCTAATTGAGCAAGAGGAGTTCTTTATATATTCCAATACAAGTTCTTCAGAGATATATGTGTTGCATATATCTCTCTCCTTTCTATTTACTACCTGCTATGAAAATAATTTTATTGGAACATATCTATCTTTTGTTTATGTATTATCTAAGGCAACTTTTGATCTACAAGAGCAGAGTTGAGTAGTTGTAATAGAGACCTACTGTCCTACAAAGCCTAGATATTAAGTATCTGCTTTTTTTTTTTAGTCAGAGTCTTAACTCTGTCACCCAGCCTGGAGTATAGTGGCATGCTCATGACTTGCCGCAGCCTCCACCTGCTGGGCTCAGACTATCCTTCCACCTCAGCCTTCCAAGTAGCTAGACCCACAGGCGAGTACCACCATGACCAGCTAATTTTTTTATTTTATTGTCTCGCCAAGTTACCTAGGCTGGTCTCAAATCCCTGGGCTCAGGTAATCCTCTCACCTCTATCACCCAAAGTGCTGGGATTATAGGTAGGAGCCACTGTGCCTGATTCTTTACAGAAAGTTTATTAACCCTTTATCTAGATAACTATGTTCATCTTCTATTACTGCATACATATTTTTAGTGGCTTAAAACAACGTATACATTTATTACCTCTCAGCTTCCAAGGGTAAGGAGGCTGAGGACAACTTAGCTGGGGCCTCTGCATAGGGTCATACAAGGCTGCAGTTAGGGTGTTGGCCAGGGCTGGGCACTCTGGAGGCTTCACTGGGGAAGGGTCTGTGTCCAAGTTCATTCAAGTTGTTGGCAGAATTAATTTCCTTGTGGCTGTGGGAGCGATAGCTTTAGTATTTTGCTGCCTAAAGGCCAGAGCTGGCCCTCAGCTCCTAATAACTGGTTCCCTACCACATAGCCCTCTTCATAGGAAGTCTACAACGTATCAGCTGGTTTACTCAAAGCCAGCGGGAGAGCAAGTGAGGCTGCTAACAGAATCTTACATAACGTAACAAAATCACATACATGACATTTCATTACCTTTGCCATATTCCGTGAGCTAGAAGCAGGTCATAGGTCCTGCTGACACCGGAGGGAGGGAGATTGTACACAGGCATGTACACCAGTAGGATCACCTTAGAGTCTATCTGCCACAATAACTATTAGTAATATATTGTTGTCTTAAGTTTACAGATGTTATTTATATACTTATATAATTGAATACTGTTTTTAAGCAAAAATGGGATCATACAGTTTATTCTGTAACTGGCTTGTATAACAATATCATGAATGATGTAACATGAACGTGTTTTCATGTCAGTGAGTCTAGGTCCACCTAATTTCTTATAATGTCTGTATTGTATCTCATTAGTCATCTATGAATATTACCATAATTTACTTAATCAGTTCCCTCTTGTCAAATATCAAGGTTGCTTGTGGTTTATGTCACATTTTACCAGGCTGCCGTAGGAGTGTACGTGAGTGCCCGTTTCCCCACACTGCCTCAGTACTGAGTGTGATTCTCCTGCAGTCAACTGCCTCTTGACTAAAATATATACGTGAAAATAAACATTACCCCCTTCCTCCTTCCTTCTGTTTATCTCTGTTTTAGATAAGAAGGCTGACTGCACAATCACAATGGCTGACTCTGACTTACTGGCCTTAATGACTGGTAAAATGAATCCTCAGTCGGTAAGTATCATGGAGTTTGTATCCTGCTAGTAGGTGTGTCTTTTAGCCCCTTCCACTTCATCTCCTGCCAGGTGCTTAAAGTGCAAAGTGGTCAGACTTATAAAACTCAGTATTCCTCCAAAGTGCTCACCTAACACATGGCAAACATTTGTAGAGCAAGCCGTGTGTCAGTTCCTGCCCTGTGTGCTGGAAGTGTCCAGATGAAGAAGAAATAGTCCCCACGCTCAGGGCACCCATAGATCTGTAAAAGAGTAAGTGCAGCCAATGATCCAAGCGCCACACTTGGCCTGTGGTCAGAGGAGAATGCGGGGAGCAGCCATGTCTCCCTGGGCCATCAGGAGAGCCTCACAGAGAACGCAGCACTTGGATGGAGTGCCCAGGTGGAGGGTGGGAGTGCTCCAGTAGGGGGCATGTGAAGAAAGGCATGAGCTTTGAATCTGTGCTTTTGTCCCTGCTGTTCTTTTTGCCTGAACTGTTCCTCCCTGACAAACTCCTTATCTTTCAAAATTAGCCCAGTAGTTCTCTCCCAGGACCTCCTTCGAAGTTGTTGGGGAGCTACAGCCAGTCCCTTTTCTGAGCCACTTGCTGGACTGCTAGCTTAGTGCCTGTCATGTTCTATTAGTCATAATATGCTTCTCTCTTCCCCATTACATTGTGAGTATCTCAAGGGATCAAACCCTATCTTGTATGTCTTTGTGTTTCCAGATATTAGCACAATACCTGACATTTTTAGGTTTTCTGTAAACAATTACTGAACTGCATTGTATTTGTCTAAAATGTATTTATACCTTGTATAGATTTTCCTAGTCCCCAGTTTGTCAAGGGTCTTCTTATACTCTTCAGCACACAGTGCTGAACTTGATATATTGACAAAAGAGAAACTAAGATGTTTCTTTCCGTTGTAATTTAAACTTTTTTAAAGTTTTCTTAGTCTGGCTGGTTTCAGGTCTTACTTCTGTGGTTCTCTGGTAATTTACAAAAGGGGATTAAAACAGCTAAATCTGACTTCCACTTGCATTCCTTTTAAAAATGCTTTTTCTTTTTTTTGAGTTGGAGTCTCACTCTGTCACCCAGACTGGAGTGCAGTGGCCGCTCCCGGCCACCGCAGCCTCAACCTGCTGGGCTCCGGCGATCCTTCTGCCTCAGCCTTCCAAGTAGCTGGAACTACTAGCGTGCGCTACCACGCCCGGTTTATTTATTTTTTATTTATTGTAGAGATGAGGTCTCACCAAGTTGCCCAGGCGGGTCTCGAACCTGCAGGCTCAGGCAATCCACTCACCTCAGACTCCCAAAGGCGCGGGATTACAGGCTGAGCCACCAAGCCCAGCTTAAAAATACTTTTTCTAAGCAACTAAGCATATTTCTGTTGATGCCATGATGAGTGAGAGATTTGCATCTGGGATGTTTCAACTGAATACACACATTGGCACTGACAGTTCCACCCACTGAGCCTGCTCTAGAAATCTGGACAGAACAGAGGCCACTAGTATAGGAGCTGGCTGTCATCCTTCCCACCCACTGCACACACCATGCACAGCTTTGGCAAGATGTTCAGACTTCACACATCATCTGCCTTCCTTCTCTCAATTTATCTATGTTCTGCCCACTTTGGAGAGCAAGGTGTCAGTTTATTTTTCTTCAGCACCTGTTAACACCCAAAGGAATTAAAAATAAAAATGGCAGACCTTTCTATTAATGTGCTAATGGCCTTCCCTTATAGTTAGTAAAGGATTTGACTAACTATATCATTAGCTGCAGTGGAAATTCTAATTTCAGTGTTTGGCTACAGTTGAAACAAAGCAGTATGCTCTCCAGCAGAAAGCATACATGAACACCTACGGGCCAGATTAAAATGATCCTTATGTGGATTTAGAGTCTGTAATACTCAGTGATCTATCACAGAAACAAAGAACTGAGTACCACATGTTCTCACTCTGAACACTTACCATAATACAATAAGAAAGGGGTTGACAGTAGCAAGATACTGTCAGGGAAGAAGGGTGGGGGCACATAACGTCAATAAGGGTATGTGATCTCAAACCAGGTGAAGTGAGAACCAAAGGGAGGCCCAAACTTTTCCTATATGATGACTACTTGTATACCTAAATGTGAATTGTACCCCACAGCTTTAAAATAAAAAAATTAAATTAAATTCTTAAAAATGATCCTTATATTTGGATTCTTCAAAGGGCAAAGATTCATGTTTTCTCTATTAAATAAAAAGTTTATTTCTCTCTAAATAAAATAATTATCTCTTTTAACTTAAAAAGTGGAAAGATGGTTTATCTTGCACTACTGGTCCATATTTTTTAATGACGTGTGTTAAATATATTGTGTTTTGAGACACCTGGCCTTTAAGTCATCAGACAGAAAGTTTTGTGTCATATAGAAAGGAAATACTTAGTTTGTCCAGACAGAGGAGGGGGGATAAAAAAGGAATTAGTCACCCTTACCAGGAGGTGTAGAAACACAACTCTGCATTCCCATGGATGATGTGCAGGAGCTCCTAACTTCTTAGTGTACATGCTTAAAATGCTAAGAATATCAGAAACTTTCCTCATCTAGCCCTCTCTTATTTTAAGAATTGAGTGAAAATACTGAGACCATGGCAAGGAAATCATGCTGTGTTCCCAATTTTGCTATTTCTCTTAAGTTTTCCTGGGATTTTGTTACATGGTAAATTTAGCAAACATCATGTGATCTAATCCCAGGCAGTTGTTAAGTGGAACAAACTGTTGCTCCACACTTCAGATTGGTTGATTCTTCTTATTGAGCCAAAGAGTAATACAAACATCTCAGTCTTACCAGGCTGCCTATTCTCTGTAGGGATAAGTCCTTTATCATATAGACCCCCCACCCCCCAAAAAAGAAAAGAAAAAGATGGCATTTCATCCACATCCACATTGTATTGGATCCCAAGACTTTCCAAGTACGTTTTTGTGTGTGCTTTTTCTCCCAGCAGCCTGCTGAAAATGTCACTTCATATTTACAACACACATATTAATGTTTTTAGACAAAATCAGTCTAGTATGAACCCACTTTACCTACTGGTTGGAAAATGAGCCACCTTTGAGAAAGACATGTAAAAACAGACCCGAATTTCTAAGAGAAGACAGTTGGAAAAGATGTTTCTTTCTACTGCTCTATGCAAAGGAATCTGGTACTAAATCTATTCCAGAAAGCCAAGTTTCATATTTTAGAGAAAGTTATATGACCTGGATAAATAAATGATCTCAGGGCTGGATAATCTAGAAACACTAGCAATCTCAAAACAAAAAACATCAAGTAATGAACTTTCTTTCTTCTCATTCACAGGCCTTCTTCCAAGGCAAATTGAAAATCACGGGCAACATGGGTCTGGCTATGAAGTTACAAAATCTTCAGCTTCAGCCAGGCAAAGCTAAGCTGTGAAGAACTCCCTATGACTGCTTTTTAAAATCAAAATGAGATATATAGATCTATATCCATATATGTCATTGTCTGAATTTAGACTGAAACTACATATTGGCAAATAACGTGAGATAGATTTGTTTTTAAATGGGTGTGACCAATCCTTTTTAAGCTCTAAGTGAAGAGAGTCTGATGGTATACTACTGCTTTGCTGAACTGCATACAACTGTGCATTACAAAGTAAATCTGGTAATTATTGTTTGGGGTAAAATTGAGTTTCAGAATAAAATTAGGAACAGTAAAATCCAAAACACTATGTAAACAAAAGTTCTTGTTTTGCTTATATAGTATATTTAAGGATTATTCCACTGAAAATTCAATTTAAGAGTTTTCCTTGGGAGAACTCGGGAAGAAACAATAATTAGTTAGTATTATACACTTAATGACCATAATCAATTTCTAATTAATAGTTCTTAAAATTTTGTGCTAGGATTAAAAACAAAAATTTTGCACTTTATGCACTCAAAAACAGTATTTTCTTCTCAAATCAAAATAAAATAAGCCGGGCTCGGTGGCTCAGCCTGTAATCCCGCGCCTTTGGGAGGCTGAGGTGAGTGGATTGCCTGAGCCCGCGGGTTCGAGACCCGCCTGGGCAACTTGGAGAGACCTCATCTCTACAATAAATCAAAAAATCAGCCGGGCGTGGTAGCGCGTGCCTGTAATTCTGGCTACTCGGAAGGCTGAAGCGAAAGGATCGCTGGAGCCCAGCAGGTGAGGCTGCGGTGGCTGGGAGCGGCCACTGCACTCCAGTCTGGGCGACCGAGTGAGACTCCAACTCAAAAAAATAAAAAATAAAAATAAAGTAAAGTATTATCAGAACTTGGGGGGACATATCTGTCACTGAACACAGGCCTATTTTTAAAATAAAAATATTTTAAAAATGGGCTTCCTTCTTGAAAAAACACTGTTGTTAAAAATAATTGAATAAAGTTTGCTTTGAAATGCACAGTTTTCAAATTATTATCTCATTAATTTACATTTATAAAGCCCTTAGTCTTTTGTTATAAATTTCCTTTTTCATATAAGTTTAATTAATTACCTACATTTATCTTTTTTCCTAGTTTTTCTAATGCTAATGTTATTTCTTATAATTCAATGAGACATGGGGTAAAATAATGCTTTTGGAAGAATGTTTAATAGAAAATTAAAATAACTCTTACTGCTCTCCTTTGTTTTTATTGTCTGTGTTCTTTTTGCTTGAGGTTTTCTAGGTGATGGAGACTAGAGAAACACTAGAGGATTTACAGACATTCTTGACGAGAAAGGCAGTGTGGTGTAGTGGAAAGAACACTTGATTAAGAGCCAGGAGACTTGCTTCTCCCAGGCAAATGACTGCCTGCCTAGGCCTGTTTGCTAAACTGTTAGAAGAGGGGATTTAAGTAGATGGTCCCAGAGGTCCTTTGTGTTCTCTGTGAGTCTCTTCAGAGCCCAGCAGAACAGTTTGGAAGTTATCCAGGGCGACTTCCCTTCTGTCGTTAACCCATTACTTCACCCAAAGGTGGTCAGCAGTAGAGAGCCAGGTGGTTTCATTTGTTGAGGTGGCTGGAGCCCTTGCTAATGTCACCGGGACTGTAGATCAGATTTCCTAAGGCCATTTGGCTTTACATGTTCTGTGACCAGCAGAGCAGCATTTGGTTATAGTATAGGTGGGTACATTCAGCCAATGTAAGATGATCTCAAACTCCATGAAATGAATTCAGAACACGGACCTACCTCCTAATCATAGTAGCTTCTTAATCTGGGAAGAAAAAGACTTTAAGAAAAAAGTTCCAACAAAGTGTCTGATTTATCTGTAGTTTGGATTTGCTGCATCATTCTGTCCTCACTGTTCCCAGATGACAAGTGATACCTGAAATAGGCTTCAGGATGAGCCTATAAAAACAGAGGACAAACAAAAACTGGTTCTTGGGGTAGAAATATGTTCATATATGAATGTAATTTATATACATAATAGAAAGGTACATAGTGATAGAACATATTAGGTTGCTTTTTCCTGTAGTATCATGGTTTAGAGGAAAAAGATTGTTGTTTTTTTTTTTTTTTACCAGAAACATTTTTCTTGTTTAACAAATTATAAATACTTTTTCCACTTATCAAAGTGCGTCAAAGAACTCCCCAAATAATTTAATCTTCATTCTTCAGGAATTATTTTTTCACACAGCAGATCACCATTTCATATCTTAAATCCCAGGGCTCTCCTGCACTCCTTGTGGGCTCAGTTAGATGTCCACAGTGTTCTTCTCCGTTTTCAATGATACACACATCGTGTGCCTTCTTAGTCTCCAGGCAGGCGCAGCAGGGCCTCAGCAGCTTCTTCTCCTGAGACTCAGAAGGCACAGGGCTTGCGGCAGCCAGACCAGGCATCTTTCGTGCCAAAGAAGCAAGAAGTGCAGACACCTTAAGGTATACCAGCCTCTGCAAGGGCTGATTCGACTCAGATTGTTTTAATCTGGGTTAAAACTGCTGTCGCTAGTTGTAAGACTTGAGCAGGTTGAGTCTCAGTTGCCTGATTTATAAAATGGAGACATGAATACCTCCTTCAATTATGAGAATCTAGAGGAAGAATTGTAAAGTGCCTAACACAGTGCTAGGTACATGGTTGTCCTGCTGATGTGAGTTCCCTTGCCGCCCTCACCATTACCACCACTTGCTCCTGTGATATGAGACATGATGTCTGCAGTGTTATGTCCCACTTGTGGAGTCTCTTTTCGTTTGTTCCTTTAACAAGTATGTATTGAGCGCCTAACATATACAGGGTACCACATTGACGGTACAGTGCTAGGCACTGAAGACAGTGGTGAGCTCTTCCCCTCAGGGTGCTTACAGTCTAACGGGCGAGACGGTGACTCAGAAACGAATGACCATTACGGACTATGAAGTGCCATGCAGGAAATGGTCAGGGTGCTATGATGGAGAGTCATGGTGAGGGGCCCACTCTGTGAAAGTAGTTGAAGGAGACATCTGAAGAAATAATTTTTAAGCTGAGATCTGAAGGTTGAGGAGGAGCAAACCAGGCACAGAACATGGCATGAAAGAGTAAAATAGGGCTTGGCTTGTTCCAAAAATTGCAAGAGGGCCAGTGTGAGTGGAATATTATGAGCAGAAAGGACAGGCCCAAGATAAGATTGGATAAATACACAGGAGCCTGTTCTATTGGAATTTGTTCATTATAGAAAGGCATTTGTATCCTTAATGCAGTCAGGAGCTGTTGACAGTATGGCTTTACATATGTTTATTTCTCGCTCCGGCTGCATATCCATCTTGCCATCATATCCTAAGACTGAAACCCAGCGAATGGAGGAGCAGCCAGTATCTGTAACATCATGACCATCATGGCAGAGGAAGAGAAAAAGGTGAAGTGCACGTTGGCTCTTAAAGCTGCCACCCAGAAGTGACATAACTATCACTTTTGCTCCCATCACTTTGCCCGAAGAAAGTCACATGTCCCACCTAACTTCAAAAAGTCACATGCCCCACCTACTTCTGTCACATACCAGAAGGAGAGAGTGGAGTTGAGATATATATAAACAAAGCAAAACCACCACAGAAAGGCTATGAGCAGGGGGAATGAAGTGATTTAAATGATCACTGTAGCTGCTTTGTGGAACATATATTGTGGCAGAGGGCTGGAGAGTGGATGTCTAGGTGCAAGAGGATGGTGTCCTGGGCAAGGGTGTCAGTAGTGGAGATAGATGTGGTAAAAATAGGCAGAGGTGGGGCTGATAGAACTTGGTAACTGGATGTGGGGCAAGAATGACTTCCAGCCGGGCATGGTGGCCCAATCCTTTGGGAGGCTGAGGCAAGAGGATTGCCTGAGCCGGGGTTCGAGACCAGGCTGGGCAACTTGGTGAGACCTCGTCTCTATAACATATCAAAAAGTCAGCCGGGTGTGGTAACGTGCTCCATCCTGTAGTTCCAGCTACTTGGAAGGCTGAGGTGGAAGGATCCCCTAGCCCAGCGGGTTGACGCTGGGGTGACTGTGAGCATGCCACTGCACTCCAGCCTGGGCAATGAAGTAAGACTCTGACTCAAAAAAAAAAGAATGACTTTTCAGTGACTGGCCAGTCGAGTGGTGAGTCATGACTAGAATACAGTGGGACAAGTGGGTTTCAGCAGGAGTGGTTGAATTAAGTCCCACTTTTTGAAATTGTTCACTGAGTTACCTGAGCAGTTTCCATGTGGAGAAATTAAGGAGGCAGTTGGATTTACAAGACTGGAGCTCCAAGGTAAGGTCAGCTTGGAGATACACATTTGAGAGTCATGAACACAGGGGTTATATTTAAAGCTGCAGGAGTGGATGATATTACATGGAGTGGGGGAAAGGAGGGTTGGTTAAACTTTGAGGATCATCAGTTTTTTAGAGGTCTGCTAGAGGAGGAGAAGAGGCCAGAGAGGTGGAGGGAAAACTCCAAGAAGACAGTATAACCAAAAAGCGGGAATGGTCGGTTATGTCACTTGACCTCAGTAGAGGACTGAAAAGTGTCTACTGGATTGAATTTAACAACATGAAAGTCACTGGTGACCACTGCAAAATCAGTTTCAGTGAAGTAGTAGGTATAAAAGCTAGATTGGAATTGGTTACGTAAAGTTCTGTGAATAAGAACAGAAGAGCTCCGTTTGTTAGTGCTCTGCTCAGTTTATGAGTGATACGGATGGAGCAAGCACATTAGCTGACACTTTCATTTCTAAGCCAGGGCATCTTGCATGTGCTGTCCTCTGTGCCCAGCCTCACTGTCCTCCCCACCTCCTTCTCCCCATCCACTTGGCAAATTATTCTTCATCCTTCAGGTCCAACTCAGGTGACTTCGCTTTCAAGAAGCTGTCCCTATTTATCACAAAACACGCAGAGCTAATCACTCTTTCCTAGTCATTTGTTTCTGTCTCCCACTGAACAGAGAGCTCCTTAAGGGCAGTTGCCTCTCATGCACTCATCTTGATACCCCCAGCACGGTCTTGGCTTACTGTTGTTAAATGAATCAAGTAGATAAATTAAATAACAATTAAATATTCAGGGGGGTGCATTTCTGAGGATGCATGCCTACAGAATTGCATTCTCTATTACAAAGACCTTTTGTAGCCCTGGTGATGAATAGAGAACATTAAAAATTCTCCCTAGCTGGGTGTGGTGGCTCAGCCTGTGATTCTAGCACTTTAGGAAGCCAAAGTGAGGACTGCTTGAATCTGGAGGTTTGACACCAGTCTGGGCAACTTGGCGAGACCTCATCTCTACAATAAATCACAAAAAATTAGTCGGGCTTGGTGGCATGCGTCTGTAGTTCCAGCTACTTGGAAGGCTGAGGTAGAAGGCTGTGGTGGCTTTGAGCGTGCCACTGCACTGCAGCCTGGGTGACAGAGTGAGACTCCAACTGAAAAAAAACAAAAAACTCCCTTCACCTAACTTATCCTGATTTTTCTTTTTAAATATTTGTAGGTTTCCTTAACAATGTTTCAGCTTCAGACTGAAGCAACTTGAAGTAGTAAGAAAAATCAGTTTATTAGTGGTTTCATTACATTTTTAAGACAAAGTGGCCTAGTGGGTTCCTTTGCACTAAAATGGCTAGTCTTGTTACTATATTGGCTCAGATGAATTCACACATTCAGATTCCTATAATCCTTGTTGAGTATGTAGAGGCACAATAATGGAAAGGACGATTAGAATGTTGAGTACATGTGGCGTGGGCTCTGAGGAAGAGTCACGGAACTGTGATCAGAAGAATCTCAGATAAAGACTTGGACCAGGTGCTGCCTCTGCCACCTCGATGCTAAGTTAGGGTAAAGCATTTAAGCCTCACCAGGCTTTAGTGTCTTCCTCTGCAAATGGGAGACAATTTTTTTTTTTTTTTGATAGTCACGCTCCATTAAATAATCTACACACCTTGAATGCAGAAACTCTGTTATTCATCTCCGAGGCTCTAGTATTAATTCAATGTTCACCAGAGTAAGCATCAAAAACTGTTTCTCGAACAAGTGAGGCCTAAACAATGATCTTTAAAGTTCTTTTTAAATTGTAAAATACTTTGTAAAAGGTTCAATTGCATATAAATACAAGCCTCTGTTTTCTCCCATATATGGGTAAAAATATGAAATTAAATCCTACGATTAACAGCTTTATCTTCTGAAACTTTAGCAGTCTCAGAAAGTAATCTGTTTTGGACAGCCTGGTGTAGTGGGAAAACTTTGGAGTCCATCAGATGTGGGTTTGTCCCACCTCTGGCACTTACACAGCTTTGGGACCTTGAGCTAATAATAAGGAAGGACTTTGAGCCTGTTTCTCCCTCTATAAAAAGAGAATAATGATGCCTGCTTTGCTGGTTGTTTTGAGGATTAGCAACTGTAGCTGTAAAGTGTCAAGCACATAGTAGGTACTGCCTAGTGATATTTTAGACCTTTTTTTCCATGAAGAAATGTATTTATTGGAACATTTTGTGACAATCCTTTGAGTTCAGATAATCTGGCTTCAGAATTGAGGACAATTTGCCTTTACTGATTGTTTACATTCTCACATTTTCCTTAAAGAACCATTAAATTTTAATAGTCTCTATAACTAAGTGAGTGGATATGGAATTATTTAGTTTGATTTTCAGAAAGTTGGCATTTTGGCCAAAGATTACAGTTCTAGTTGCCCATGCCATGATTGCATTTTTGAACACAAAGAAGTTGCTTGATGTTACTGGCTAGAAAAAAAGATAATCAGCCAGACTGTACCTCTGGGTAAATTACCCTGTGGGATTAAGTTTGTTTACAGACCACACTGATATGAAATAGGAATGTTGGGTATAGTACAAACAGCTAATGAGGGGCCTGAAAGATTTATGTGCTATCAGGAACCACAGCCATGTCTGGCCAAATTTTAGAGTTTTTCTCAATAGAGAGTTACAAAATCTTCTGGAAAGGTCCAATATTACATCTATCTGGAGACTGCTGCAAACAAACAGCTCTTTGGTTCTTGGTAAGAACAGAGAATATTGGGCCAGATCTCTGGCCCTTAAGAAATGTGGAGTCTGATTCCATTTGGCTGGAAGTTTAATCTGGTATGGAATTTTTGCCAGACTTCTCGGAGAAATATTTTTAAAAAATATATCCAGAATGTATTGCAAAAATTGATGTCCATTTAGTCTATTCTATTAATAGTCATGTAAATACTCTGTAAATATTCACAGTACTATTTCCAGCAGCATGTGGTAAGTGCTTGACCTTTTTGTTTCTGAAATTTGTGGCCATAAACTTTATGTAAAATTGGGGGAAACTGATTGTAGTCTGCTGTATATTTAAATTTCAGGCAGAAAAGCAGTAAGTGCGGCAGTTTTCTAACCAACTTCAAAACAGTGATAAGTTATCTTTTTCTCTGCAAGTGACTGTGTAATTTGCTTTATACAATATGACACCTTCTTTAGTGTACAGAACACTCTGTTCAAGATTAGATGCTTCATTAGAACAGAAATAAATGGAAAATATTGTGGACATGAAGACACAGTAATATAGGAACAACTGACTTAGGCAGGCTGAAAGAAACCTGAAGCTTGGCAAAATGATACCCAGAGGCAGCGTGTGATATCAGTTCACAAATATTTGAGAGATGGAAAGACCAAAGAGAGGAGGAATTATTTTGCTTGGTTATTAGAAGGGGAAGAATTATAGAAAGAGAAATTTCAGACTGAAGATCAGTGGAAATTCCCAGCAATAAAAATTGGTCATGAGTAGACTGGAACCTACAACCACAAAGATGTTCCTAAACCCAGCTGGCAAACACAGAGGGCATTTCATTGCAGGGGATGCACCTCTGTGGTAGCCAACAGGTTATCTGAACAGGAGGAAGTGGTACTTCATTGACAGCCACTCGTGAAGATTTATCCTTTTGCAGTTGATCAAAATCTTTTTTTCTTCTATATGCCAGAAAGAAGACTTGATATTTTCTTGTTTACGTGTTTATACCCTGACTTGTTTATAACTTATTTGAAAGAAACATGGCATACCTTTGGAAGAAATATTCAGAAGAAATGAGTACTCAAAAGCTTCACGTTTTCATAGTGTAAAAACAGCCTGAATTTGTTTTGTTTTTTGTCTTTTTTTTCACCCATTTGTATTTACCATAAGGTAGTAGACTCCTCAAGCTATAGAATGCTAGCTGGCTGCAGTTTAGGAGACAACTCTCAAAGGAGTTGGAACCCGAAGACCTGAGTTTGAGTTCTGATGCCATCATTAGCTGGGTCACCAGAGCAAGTTATGTGTGCTCCCTGAGCATCCGTTTCCTAAAATGAGGAATAACTGTCAGCATCATGCTTGCTGAAAGAATCGAGTAAAATTAAGTGTGAGAAAATGCCATGCCAGTTTTAGTTATTAATGTTTGTATTAGTTTTCTATTGCTGCAGAAACAAATCACCACAAACGTAGTGGCTTAGCACGACACAAATTTACTATCACAGTTCTGAAGCTCAGAAGTCTGGTTGGGTTTGACTGGTTTCTTTGGTCTGGGTCTCATGAGGCTGGCGTCCAGGTGTGGCTGCCTTGGGCTCCTATCTGGAGGCTCTAGGGAAGAAGGTCGGTCTGCTCCCATGTTCATTCAGGGTGCTGGCAGCATTTGGTCTCATACTGCTGTGGGATTGCAGTCCTTGTACCCTTCCTGGTGGCCTGGAGGTGTTTCAGCCTCTGGAGACTGCCTCATTCCCTGACTCATGGCCTCCTTCATCCTTAAAGCTAGGCAAGTCCTTCTCACATTTCAAATCTCTGACCTTCCCTTCTGCCTCGTCTCTCCTGCCTCCAGCCAGAGAAACTGCTGTTTTTAAGAGCTCAAGCGATTACATTAGCCCCACTGGGATAATCCAGGATAAACTCCCTATTTTAAGGTCCATAACTTTAATAACATCTACAAAGTCACTTTTGTCATAAAACACACTCCTAGGTTTTAGGGATTAAAGTGTGGATATTTTGGAGCAGAGCATTCTGCCTATCACAGTGATGTTATTTAGGGCTAGAAAGGGGACATTACAGAACATGAGATGCGATTCTTGTCCTGGAGCAAGAAATGTATGTAAAATTGGGGGAAATATTACCAACACAAATATACAGCAGTTACATTCTGGATATTTAAAAAGTATATTTCCCCAAGAAGTCTGGCTAAAATTCCATACCAGATTAAACTTTCAGCCAAGTGGAATCAGACTCCACGTTTCTTTTTTTTTTTTTTTTGAGTTGGAGTCTCACTCTGTCGCCCAGACTGCAGTGCAATGGCCGCTCCTGGCCACCGCAGCCTCGACCTGCTGGGCTCCGGCGATCCTTCCGCCTCAGCCTTCCAAGTAGCTGGAACTACCACACCCCGCTAGTTTTTTGATTTATTGTAGAGATGAGGTCTCACCAAGTTGTCCAGGCAGGTCTCGAACCTGCGGGCTCAGGCAATCCACTCATCTCAGTCTCCCAAGGCGCGGGATTACAGGCTGAGCCACCGAGCCCTGCTGACTCCACGTTTCTTAAGGGCCAGAGATCTGGCCCGATATTCTCTGTTCTTACCCAAGAACTAAAGAGCTGTTTGTAAAATTGGGGCAACAAACTGTTGTATATTTAAATTTGAGGCAGAAAAGCAGTAAGTGTTGAGGTTTTCTAACCAACTAAAAACAGTGATAAGTTATCTTTTTCTCTGCAAGTTATTGTGTAATTCACTTTATAGACTGTGACACCTATAGAATATAGCACGATCATGGTCACCACAGCCTAGACCTGCTGGGCTCAGGTGATCCTTCAGCTTCAGCCTTCCATGTAGCTGGGACTACAGACAGGCACCACCACACCTGGCTAATTTTTTTGATTTATTGTAGAGACAAGGTCTTGCCAAGTTGCCCAGGCTGGTCTTGAACTCCTAGGCTCACGCAATCCTCTTACCTCGGTTTCTCAAAGTGCTGGGATTACTGGCGTGAGTCATCACACCCAGCTGTCATTTCTTTTTGTTTTCTTTTTCTTTCTTACGTTTTTTATTTTAAAGATGTGGGGTGGGGTACAATTCAGGGTTAGGTATACAAATGTTCATTATGCAGTCACCCTTGTTGATGAGGTGCTCCCCCCCCCCCAGTTCCCACTACTGCTAATCCTTTCTGGCTGTCATTTCTTTCTTTTTTTTAGTGGGAATCTCACTCTGTCGCCCAGGCTGGAGTGTAGCAGCACACTCACGGCCACCGCAGCCTTGACCTGCTGGGCTCCGGCAAGCCTTCCGCCTCAGTCTTCCAAGTAGCCGGAACTACAGGCGCGCACTACCACGCCCACTATTTTTGATTTAGTGTGGAGACGAGGGCACACCAAGTCGCCTGGGCTGGTCTCGAACCCTCAGGCTCAGGGAATCCACTCTCCTCGCCCTCCCAAAGTGCTGGGGTGACAGGCTGAGCCACAGAGCCCGGCCTGTCTTTCCTGAAGGTTTTTATTGCGTGAGCATTCGAGCCAGTAGAATCCTGTTCTTTTCGTTCCACTTGAATCTAGGCTCAGTGTTCAGGAGAAGACACGAGATGCGTCGCTGTGTTGGCTGCTACACAGCCCCCTGAATCATACCAACTCTCCTAAGTTTGAGCTCAGAGAGGACTGGACTTTGAGGCCAAAGGAGGCAAACGATTCCCCCTCCCCATTCGTGGGGAGTTATGGTGCAATGGAAACAGAGAGTCCTGGGTTCAAATCCAGGTCCGACACTTGCTGGCTGAAGTTGCCTGTTGCCACCGCGGAAAGAACTTGGGCCGTGGAGAAGGGTAACCCTGGGTTCGGAAGCCCAGCTCTGCCAGCGAGCGGCCATTTGCCGCGGTCACTTATCCTTCCCGAGGCCACCGCCCAGGTGAAGGGCGGGGCAACGCAGTCCTTCCTTCGCAGCGCGGTGGATGCACGTGGCGAGATGAGGCTGCCGGCGGCGACGGCGAAGGCCCGGGCCGCCTGGGTCGAGGACGTGTCGC
>NW_007035665.1:18104-24675 GCF_000164805.1 Carlito syrichta | reverse complement strand
CTCGATCAAGTAGATCACATATTGTCTAGACACAATCCCAAGTCTTCCTCTCAGATCCTAGCATTGCACCCTTAGAAAACACCCTAGTTCAAAAATAAACAATTGAATAGCCAACAGAGTACTGGCAACATCAATTATTATTTGTACAAGTAACTACATGTGAATTCATTTGTTCTCTCTCAGTGAGTTCATTTGTTGTCTCTCATAGTCACTGTTTATTGCTACCTGGTTTTGATGCCACTCTATTCAAATAAAATACTTCTAAATTTAAAAAAAAGAAAACACCCTAGTTCAATCTCCTTTCACAGAGTACTAATAAGGTCTCAACCAGAGAAGAAGAATTAGTATGGTATATCTTTTTCTATGTCTATGCCTATATTTATGTCTAACCTAAATCCGAATCTATATCATCTTACCTACATCTCTATCTGCATATCTATTAATATCTATCAAGTCAACTACATGAACTTGGCAATTGAGAGACTTGGATAAACAAGTCTAAACAAGACTGTGTGGCAGGCAGTCAGAGAGGAAAGATCTTAGACAAGCTGAAATTCATAGGCATAGACTGAAGCTGAAGTCCACAGGTGGAATTTCTTCTCTTTTGAGGAAACCTCAACCCTGCTTTTAAGGCTTCCCAATAGATTGCATCAGGCTAACCCAGATTAACCAGGATAATCTTTACTTAGAGTCAACTGATTATAGACTTTAATTATATGTAATAGCTCCCTTAGCAGTAATATCTAGATTAGTGTTTGACTAAATAATTGAAAACTGTAGACTAGCCAAGTTGACACATCAGAAAAGTCATCACAAATAAAATGAGCCCAATTCCCAGACAATTGTGCCCAAGTAACTGGAACCAAGCTAAAATTCTAAATTTACTCACACAGTCTGCTATAGACTTCCCTTCCAGCTTAAGGGAAGGCCTCCTTTTTTTCCCCAAAATTCAGTGTTTTTATGTCATGGCTTACAGACCAGCTTCTAAAACATCAGCTCTCCTGATGCGTCTCAAGATAAGATGCAATCTCACCTTAGGCCAATCCCACAAAATTGGATAAGTGTTCCTCAATAATAGCTGTATTTATAAAGAAATCTATATATCTACTTGGATGTAAAATTTTGATAAACAACAAACATATATTCTTTGATGTTATTTGAAATTTTTAAATAATTCAAATATCAGGAAAAATAAAGCAACTTGCCAATCCAAATCAAAGGGATTGCCATTTGTATAAGTTTTCTATTGCTTCTGTAGCAAATTACCACAAACTTGATGGCTCAAAACAACACAAATGTATTATCTTTCAGTTCTGTAGCTAAGAACTTTAATGCAGGTCTCACTGGGCTAAAATCAATGTATTGGCTGGGCTGTATTCAGTTCTGGAGACTCCAGACAAGAGTCCATTTTCTTGTCTTTTTTAGCTTCTAGAGGCTATCTTCATTCCTTGGCTCACGGCCAACTTCCATTTGCAAAGCCAGCAATGGCCAGTTGAGTCTTTCTCACATCATGCAATTCTAACATGAACTCTTCTGCATCCCTCTTTCACCTTTAAGAAACCTTGGGATTCCATTGGGCCTTCCCAGATTCTCCAGGATAATCTCTCTATTGTAAAGTCTGTTGATTAGCAACCATAATTCCATCTGCAATTTTAATTCCCCTTTTCTACGTAACATAACTTATTCACAGGTTCCAGAAATTAGGAAATGGACATCTTTGAAGGATGCATTATTCTGCCTACTACACCATTTTTTAATGTGTAATAACCCACCTTAAGTTTTTGATATGCTCTCCTAAAAGCGGCAATAATAATCCCTGATTTTCCTCTCATATATATCCAATACCCAAGCGATGCACCTCTTCAAGTGCCAAGTATCAGTAGTAAAGTAATCTCAAAATCATTCTTCTTAGTGATGCCTCAAAGACATTCATAACTTGTGAGAGGTAAATGTGTTTCCCAAGGGATCATTCTATTAGTTTAACAGGTATGGAAAAAAAATTACTTTCTTAAAATATTTCAACCCAGTGAGGCTCCTAAAATGTAGTCTGTGTTCCTCAGGACATCAACAGATTTTTAAAAATAGGGAAATCGTAATAATAAACTCATATGAGTACTTCTTTGACTTAACCTCTACCTGCTTTGATGATGCTTGCAATCCCTTCCCCAATGTCTCCTGAGTACTTCTGAGTGTACCTCAGGGATTTCTCACATGTTCTTAAAGAACAGTTTTCCTCTTCAGCTCAATTCCGCTCACTGTGATCAACCACGTCTCTTTATGCTGACAACTACTGCTGTACTAACAACTATCAAGGGTACAGTCTCCCATGACCACAGTGGTCATTAATACCTTACCCTATGGAAGAAACAAATACCAATATCCAATTCTGTCATTGATCTTATAATCTTAGTAGAAATATAGAAGCTGGGTATTTAACCTTTAGGATTGTGAAGGTTTCTGCTGCTTGACTTTCTAAATGTCTCAGGAATGTACTGGTCTAGGGCATAAGGGGAGAGGACAGTGTTGGTGGGCATAACATAGTGAGAAGTGCCAGGTGTTCACAGTATTCACAGCTAAGTTATAGCGATATACAAACTTCCAGAGCTAATAGAATCATAACATGAACAATTCTGACAACATGAAGATCATGAACGCAATTCGTGGGCCTAGGAAAGCACGTGAATGTGAAATGAATTCAAAGTTCATTATTTTAAGAAATTTAGTCATGAAAAGGTCCCGGTCTCTCTCTCTCTCTCTCTCTCTCTCTCTCTCTTTCTCTCTCTCTCTCATGAGAACACAGAAAGAAAGCACCTATCTACAAAACAAAAGGAGGGCTTTACCTGAGGCTAACCATGCAGGTATCCTCATCTGGGACTCCCAGCCTCCAGCACTATTATAAATGAGTAAATGAGTGCTTGTTGCTTTTTGTTTCGTTTTGTTTTTGTGACTTTTCTTTTAGTTGCTCAGGCTAGAGTGAACTGGCACCATCATGGCTCAGGTTGTTCTTCTGCCTCAGCCTCCTGAGTAGCAGGGACTACAGGTATGCCCCACCATGCCTGGCTATTTAAAAAAAAAATTGTAGAGACAAAGTCTTGCTGTGTTGCCCAGGCTGGTCTGGAATTTCTGGGCTTAAGCAATCCTCTCACCTCAGCGTCCCAAAGTGCTGGGATTACAGGTGTGAGCCTGGCCATGTGTTTGTTGTATAAAACCACACAGCCTATGGTTATTATAGCCTCATGAGCCATCTAAGACAGTAAAGAAGCAAGTCATGGGGTTAGATGCAGGAACATGAGATGGGGGCCCTGTTTTGGGCACCAGGCATAAGCCTGGGGCTTGTTCTCAGAAAAAAAGCATGAGCCTGGCCTCTGTGACCAGAGGTGTATCTGCCACAGTGTGCAATTGGCAAGGATAGGACAAAAATCCATGAATTGAAAGTTAGGCAACCTGGCTATTAACTTTGGCTCTCCTAATCAATAGTTGTATGGCTTTGTACACATCTTTATAAGCCTTACTTAGGTCATTTGTAAAATTAAAAAGTTCACTTATGTCAGTTTCAGCCTCTGGAGCCCCAGGTTACTGCAGAGCCAGAGCTATGCCTCCCAAACTCTACTGTGCACCTGAATCACTGGAGGATCTTGTTAAAATGTAGGTACTGATTCAATAGGTCTGTAGTGGGGGCCTCAGAGTCAGAATTTCTCACAGGCTTCTGGGTGATGATGTCCTGCTGGTCCCTGGACCACTCTCTGAGTAGCAGGAAAGTATAGAAGACCACTGAAGTGGCTCAGGGACTCTCTCTGCTATTGAGGACACAAGGCCAGAAATCACCACTCCCCCCAACTTTAGTAGGAGCAACCTGCTTCTTGATTTCTTTTACATATTAGAATTTCACCTAAGATTTTATTTGAAAAATAAAGAGTACTTTTAAAAAAGCTTGAAAAGCATTGTATCACAGTCCTTTTGAGGGGATATTGTAAATTGTTTTACTACGGAAAATTTCAAACATACGCCAAATTGAAAAGAAAAGTATAATAAACTCCCATGTACCCACATAATCACCCAGCCTCAATAGGTACATGTAAATCTCACTTCAAAGTCCACTATTAACAACAAAAAACAAAAAAGAGAAGCATAACAATTGTCTTTGGGGTCTGAAATGCTGGGATTCAAAATTCTCACTACTACAAACAAGCCTGGCTCCAGAACCTACTTGGCTGGGATGAATATACAAATGAGGAATAAGTGGGCCTGGTTTAGGGGGTTATCAGGAAACAGGGACAGGAAACAGTCCAAAGCCTCACGAGGCAGAGGCAATGGCAAAGTCACAGGAAGAAAGGGTGTGGGGGTAGGAATGTGGCTGAACTATTCTTTTCAACTTTTCCCTTTGGAAGAACTTGTGAGGAGGGCAGCACCAAGATGCTTGCTTCAGTGGCTGCAGGAAGCCAAAGGTTCAGACACTCAAGGATGTTTCCATCAGAGATAAGGACCAGTAGAGAAAGGCTATTAGCTTCAAGGAGATTCACTGTTGATTTTCAGGCAGGTTATTCAGTGCAGGTTAGACATAGATAGATAACTTTCTTGTACAAGAGGCAGTTTAAATTAAAATAGGGTAAGTGTTCAGACATCTTCCTTATTGGTACATGTCCTTCACCTGACTGACCAGGCACACCAGACTTGACCACCATGCAGGGCAAATGTAGATCAATAAATCACAGAAACAATAGGGAATTACCCAAAACACAGACATGATGTTCTAAGAAAAGTTCAAATCTAGTTAGGCAATAACTTCAATTATTTAGAAGGTCCTTGTGACCTTAGAAGATTGAGAGATGGTAATCAAAATTTGTGACCAGACACCTGCAGCCCACTCTCTTAGTTCACTGAAGGTGGAGAGATGATAATCAAAATCCATGACCAGATACCTGCAGCCCATTGCTCTTAGCTCATGGTTTGCTTAATATGGGTGTAAAAGTATATAAAACTTCTTGTCAAAGGCAAACACGTGCCCTCTCTTAAGGGTCCCATGCTTGCTCTTGAACACGACTCTTTCTTTCTAATAAATTATGTCTTAAACTATACTTGGGACTTGTTCTGAAATGCGTTTCTGTGGTGAAGTCAAATAACCCAGGGAGCAACATGCCATACCCCATCCGGCATCAATTTCAGCTGCAGTATGTACATCAAAGTCAGAGAATGGCTTTTTTCCAAAACCAGAAAAAATGTTGGAGGTGTAGAATTCCCTCTGTTTTATGTTTCCTTTTTTCTCTGCCTTTCTTAAACCTTCAGTAGCTGCTACCCCTTATCTGCAACTGAGAGCTGGCAAGTGAGAAACAAATGAATAAGGCACAGACAAGTCAAGATGAATATCAGCTGTTTCCATGGACGAGGGTGCCTGCGGTGGTGATTTGCATATGACCACAGCAGCTTCCACGCATCGAGCCCTTCCTATGTTCCAGGGACTTTCACATGCATGGCCGCACTGAATCTCCATGGCAGCCTATGGGATGGATGCCTTTCTGATGTTCCCGAGACTCAGTATGAACAACTACAAATAAAGCTAAGAGCCAATAGAAACTGGTACTTATTTACTGATTGCTTTTTATGTATCAGACACTATGTTAAATGCTTATTTATTTATATGCATTATTTCACTGATTCCTCACAGAGCCTTACTGATGATGTAATGAATTACTAATCATTTTGCAAATGAAGAAAGTGAAGCCCAGAGAGTGTGAGGGACCTGGCCAAAGTCACCCAGCTCATTATGTGAAGACCCGGGATTCAAGTCCAGTTGGTTTCTCCCTACAAAGCCTGATCGAACCACGTAGCACCTAGTTTAAAACATGGAGTTCACCAACTCCCAGTGTTGACCGGTGTTCGAAGAAGACTTGTGACTTATCTGGATGTCAGGATCTTCAGTCCTGTTTGCAAACCACTGTTGTAGTTGTGTAGAAATAGAAAGCACGTAACCAGCTCAGGAGTTTTTATTTGCTTAAGATTGTGCATCTCATATAACTTTTGAAAATCCATTTATCTCATCTTTATGGTTTATTCAATTACAGAAAGTTAACTTTGTCAAAGCACTTTGGTGAAATGCTCCCCTTTCCAGCTCTTCTGGCTTGTTCAAATGAGAACAGTGCCATCTCTTGGCGACTCCCTTGAACTATACCCGAAAGCCGTCGGGAGAGTGTTGTTCAGGCTTCCAGCAAGGCAGTCACCAAGAAACCGCCGGTTTTCATAAGAAGAAGAGAAGAAAGGACACAAGGTTGTGGGACACAGGAAACGACTGAGGAAAGCGGGTGTCAATGTGAGACAAACAAGTCTCAGCCTTTAACCATTTTGCTGTGATTCTCAGGGGAATAAGGTCTGGCATTTTATTAAATTTGACATTGGGGATAAGCGATCCCAGCGGTGCAACCTGAACTTGCAGTCATTTCCAGGTGGCACGCATGTGGAGCGTTGCTGTCACTTTAAAAAGTCATAGAAGCCGGGCTCGGTGGCTCAGCCTGTAATCCCGCGCCTTTGGGAGGCTGAGGTGAGTGAATTGCCTGAGCCCGCGGGTTCGAGACCCGTG
>NW_007035665.1:2605-17854 GCF_000164805.1 Carlito syrichta | reverse complement strand
CCAACTCAAAAAAAAAAAGTCATAGAAGATGCAAAACTAGAAAGAGCGAGTCTGCTTGTCAAACACTGACAGGTGCTGTGGACTTTACTTCCCCCTCATGCAATACTGCGCCCATAGGGCAGACGGGAGGCAGGTGCAGAGGGGGAAGCAGCATTCCCATGTTTCCAGGACGAGTAAGCCTGGGAGTTGAAGGCGCCCTCCCCTCCCCCACCTACGCAAGTCAACCTTCCTCCACCCCCTGCACACCCACAGGCAAAAGACTGTAGAAGAGGGCAGTGGGGGAAGAGAGAATGGAAAACACGTCAGAGGGTCTGGGGCAAGGCTTTGTGTGACATCTGAATAAAAGCTGCTTTAACCATTGCTCAGATTAACCATGGTTTTCACCTGGAAAGACCTTCCCAAAAGTCATTTCAGAAAAATTGCATTAAGTGCACTTTGCAGTATCAATGCAATCACCTTCCAGCTGTATCTGATGCATCCACTAAGATTCTTGGCAAATCTGTCCCGATTTTTCTTTTTAACATGTATGATTTGAAAAAATAAATCTTTGGGTACTGGTCTCTGGGACCTGGGTAGGACATTTTGCAACTCAGCTGGTCTGAGTGGTCTGGGTTTTCTGATTTAACCTTTGCCCAAAAGGTAGCAATAGCAGCCCTCATGGGGAAAAAACAGAGGACTAGAATTACTTGGGAACTAATGGGATGGGGCAAGTTTTGTAAGCTTTTAATATCACAAGAGTGGGGCAAGGGCTGTAGGGGATTGAATGTAAGGCCAGGAGAGAAGTTCATCTATGGAAGAGGCCCAATCGTGAAACAATAGGCTATATCAGCAAGTACGTTTAAGAAAAAAAAGTCCTTACCCAAAGCCAAAACTCACCACCAGGGTATAGATTCAGAAGAGTTTTGTGTCTATTCAAACTAGCTGGATAAAAGGGGATGTCTGACAAGGTTGCTGAGAAAAATTCAAATAGAGAGATTGAATCTGCCCCTGTTGTCCAACTTAATATCAGATCAAAGCTGAATAATAATTTTCTGCTTTATTCATGCCCTATTGTTCTCTGTCATGGCAGTACATTCAAAGGACAAAAAGATGACTGGAAGCTTCTGTGTCCTGATGCTGCTCTTACTATGAACTGGAGAGGATTGCTGTCCACTTGCTCTTGGCTTAACAGCATAAAGAATTACCTTCTACTCTTCTCTAGAGTCGATATTAGAAACCTGTCCCCTATTCTGTTACTGAATATCTGCTTGGCTGTCCCGCTGCTGTCACAATTTTGGGGTTGCGTGTTGCTTGATGGTTGCTCTGTCTTCTTCCATTTGAGGAAGATGCAAGTGAGTGCCCTGCCCTGCATGATTAGGTTGTCAAGGGGGAGAGGACACACCCTGCCTGCCTGGTTTGACCATAATGCTGACACTGGGTGCATGGCTGCACCCATATGCGCTTCCTGAGACAGAGTGTATGAATGCCGCCCTGGAGTTTGCTCTGAGCCACGTGCCCCAAGGGGAGTGAGTGGTATGTGCATGCATCAACAATGTCCCTTTCCCCAGTCTGACTATCTAGTGTACAAAACACAGGTTCCCTCTAGCAGCACTTGTTTAACATTTGGTTTTGAACAAAGCTGGGACCTTGGAGCTCCTTCACACCTGAGGCTTGCCTGGTCACATGACTATAGGTGGACCACCCTCACAGACCGAAGATTGGGAAGGACACTTTTATACTCTGATGGGAGAGGGGTGGCCTCTCCTCAAAAAGGGTGAAGAGGTAAATGGTTGTCATTTTCAAGAAACTCTGCTTTCCTCTTGACATACACCAATTGTCCTGTTGCTATGCTTTCTTCCACATCTCTCCCTGTGATAGTCCCTTGATGGGAAAGAGGATGGGTACTCTTCTCTCTGGAGGTGATGGGATTCTGTTAATGAGCATTATCCCCTCACTTCCATGCTCATGCATTCCCTGCCCTAAATAATCCATTCAACTCCTCTGTCACAGCCTCACTGTGGGTATTCTCCCCTTCAGTGTGCTCCCAAAGCTCTAACTTTCCTCTGCTGTTGGTTTTGCATCACTAATCTAAATAGGGTTACTAAAGAATGTTTACTCTGGATGCTTATTAAAGAACTGCTATGTATTGTTCACAATAGCAAGAATATGGAGCCAACTGTGTTGCCCATTAAGAGGACTGGATAAAAAAATGTGGTACATATGCATGATAGAATATTAAGCAACCATAAAGGATTACAAAATCATGAACTTCACAGCAACCTGGGTGGACTTAATCGAGTCTATAATATTGAGTGATCTTTCACAGAAACAAAGAACTGAGTATCACATGTTCTCACTCATAAGCAAACCTTGAACAATTATCATAATACTATAAGAAAAGGACTGGCAGTAGCGGGAAACTGCTGGGAGGAGAGTGGGGAAGTGGAATTGGCAGTAGTGGGAATCTGCCTGGGGAAAGGGGAGCACAGCTTATCAACAAGGGTACCTGCATAATGAACATTTGTATACCTAACCCTGAATTGCACCCCACATCTTTAAAATTAAAAAAATTAAAAGAAAATGAAAAGAACTGCTTTGTAATGCAATCTTGAGCAAGCAGAATAAAGCTAGATGCATTACAAGTGCTTGAAAGTGTATTACAAAGCTATAGTAATCAAAAGAGTATGACACTGGCATAAAAACAGACATATATGGAAGGCTGAGGTGGAAGGCTCTCCGAAGCACAGCAGGTTGAGGCTGCGGTGGCCGGGAGCGGCCACTGCACTCCAGTCTGGGCGACAGAGTGAGACTCCAACTCAAAAAAACAAACAAACAAACAAAAAAAAACCCAAAAACCAAAAACAGACATATTGAACAATGGAACAGAACAGAGAACCCAGAAATAAATACACATATCTACAGCCTACTGATCTTCTAGAAAGCCACCAAGATGACACAATGGAGAAAGGATAGGTTCTTCAACAAATGGCTCTGGGAAAACAGAATATCCACATGCAGAAGAATGAAATTGAACTCATCTTGTACATATTCAAAAATCAACTCCAAATGGACTGAACACTCAAACCTGAAACCATAAAACTACTAGAAGAAAAGAAAGTTTTTGTTTGTTTATTTATTTATTTAAATAGCTTGGAGGAGTATCAATAGTTTTGGTCTGGGCTTTAAGTATATCCACCATCCCCACCTGTGCACATTGTACCTGATACTTGATTTTTTGATGCTCCACCACCTCCCCCTCCCTCTTCTGAGTTTCCAGTGTCCATTATGCCATTCTCTATGTCTCTGTAGATTCTTAGTTTAGTTCCTACCTATAAGTAGGAACATGAGATATTTGGTTTTCTGTTCATGAGTTAGTTCACTTAGGATGATGCTTTCCAATTCCATCCAAGCTGCTGCCAAAGACATTATTTCATTATTTTTGATAGCAGAATAGTAAGTATTCTATAGCATATATATATAATATATATTATATATATATGCACACTACATTTTCATTATCCGTTGATTGGTTGATGAGCATTTGGGTTAATTCCACAATTGTGAATTTTGCTGCAATAAATATGCGGGTGCAGACATCTTTTTAATATAATGATCTCTGTTTTTTTGGTTAGATACCTAGTAGTGGGATTGCTGGATCAAATGGCAGATCTACTTTTAGTTGTTTGAGAAATCTCCATACCACTTTCCATAGAGGTTGTACTAATTCACGCTTCTACCAACAGTGTAGAAACATTCCTGTGGCAGGATTTTACAGAGAGTCGGGACACTGAGGCCAGGAAACAGTTTTATTCGTGCTGGCACTGGCTCAGCGGATTCACATCCAAAGGCTGAGCCCCAAGCACAGAGGGGTATTGCCTTTTATACATTTTTAGCTTATTTGTTCCCCCATAAGGCTTATATATTAGTAACATACAGGCTAATTGAGTATTTCACAGCTTAAGGTTATAGCAGAGTTACACATACACACCACAGTTCGGGGGCTACATTCCTTTCTAACACAAATCCAACAAGAAAGTTCTTATCTTATGGTGCTAGAAGGACTCTTTCATTATTCTGGGATCTTACTAAGGGGTCCCCTACGATGTGCTGGGAAGGTCTTCATCTTAATAGGCTTGGGGGAAGGGCTTCCTGCCTCATTCCCTTTTCTCCACATCCACACCAGTATCTATTGTCTTTTAAATTTTTTAAATAATGACCATCCTGAATGGTGTAAGGTGGTATCTCATTGTGGTTTTAATTTGCATTTCTCTGATGGTGAGTGATGTTGAGCATTTTCCATATGTTTGTTAGTCTTTTTTATATCTTCTTTGAGACCCATGTTTTTGTTTTTGTTTTTTGAGTTGGAGTCTCACTCTGTCGCCCAGACTGGAGTGCAGTGGTTCGCTCCCAGTCACGGCAGCCTCAATCTGCTGGACTCTGGTGATCCCTCCACCTCAGTCTTCTGAGTAGCTGGAACTACAGGCGTGTGCTACCACGCCCGGCTAACTTTTTGATTTATTGTAGAGAGGAGGTTTCGCCAAGTTGCCCAGTGGGTCTCGAACCCTCAGGTTCAGGCAATCCACTCACCTCAGCCTCCCAAAGTGCAGGATTACAGGCTGAGCCACTGAGCCCGGCTGAGACACATTTTGTTTTTTTTGAGTTGGAGTCTCACTCTGTCGCCCAGACTGGAGTGCAGTGGCCGCTCCCGGCCACCGCAGCCTCGACCTACTGGGCTCCGGCGATCCTTCCGGCTCAGCCTTCCAAGTAGCTGGAACTACAGGCGTGCGCTACCACGCCAGGCTAATTTTTGATTTATTGTAAAGATGAGGCCTCGCCAAGTTGCCCAGGCGGGTCTCGAACCCGCGGGCTCAGGCAATCCACTCACCTCAACCTCCCAAAGGCCGGGATTACAGGCTGAGCCACCGAGCCCGGCATGACACATGTTTTTTAATGGGGTTATTTGCTTTTTCCTTTCTAATTTGTTTGAATTCTTTGTAGATTTTGAATTTTAGTCCTTTGTCAGATGTATAGTTTGTGAATATCTTCTCCTATTCTGTAGGTTGCCTTTTTGCTCTGTTGATTATTTCGTTTACTGTGCAAAAGCTTTTTAGTTTAATTAAGTCTCACCTATTTAGTTTAGTTTTTGTTGCGTTCGTTTTTGGGGTTTTAGCCATAAATTATTTGTGTAGGCCAACATCCAGAAGTTTTCCCTAGATTTTCTTCTAATATTTTTATGGTTTTGGGTCTGACATTTAAGGCTTTAATCCATCTTGACTTAATTTTTTTGTATATGGGAAGAAATAAGAATCAAGTTTCCTTTTTCTGCATGTAGCTATCAAATTTTCTCAGCAGCATTTGTTGAACAGGGTGTCCTTTCTCCAGTGTATATTTTCTTTTTCTGCTTTCTCAAAGATAGATTGGTTGTAGATATTTGGGTTTATTTCTAGATTCTCAATTCTGTTCCATTAATCCATGTGTCTGCTCTTATACCAGTACCATGCTGTTTTGATTGCCTTGTACTATAGTTTGAAGTCAGATAATATGCTGCCTCCAGCGTTGTTGTCTTTGCTTAGGATTTCTTTGGCTATTCTAGTTCTTTTTTGGTTCCATATGAATTTTAAGATTGTTTTTTCTAATCCTGTGGAAAACGACCTTTGCAGTTTGATAGGGGTTGCAATAAATCTGTAGATTGCTTTGGGTAATATGGTCACTTAAACAATGTTGATTTTTTTTCAAATCCATGAACATGGGATGTTTCTCCATTTGTTTGTCCTCCACAATTTCTTTCATTAGGATTCTGAGGTTCTCATAGAGAACTTTTACCTCCTTGGTTAAATATATTTGTAGGTATTTTAGTTTTTTGGCTGCTATTATAAATGGAATTGAGCTCTTGATTTGATTATCAGCTTGGTTGCTATTGGTGTATAGCAGTACTATTGATTAAATGTGTTGATTTTGTATCCTGATACTTTTGGAGGAATCTTTAGGATTCTCTAGGTATATGATCATATTGTTGGCATCCAGAAATAGTTTGATTTCTTCTTTTCCAATTTGGATACACTTTATTTTTGTTTCTTGCCTGATTGCTCTGTCTAGATCTTCCAGTACTATGATGAATAGTAGTGGTGAAAGTGGGCATTCTTGCCTTGTTCCAGTTCTGAGGGGGAATGCCTTCAACTTTTCTCCATTCAGGTTGACACTGGCTGTGGGCTTATAATATATGGCTTTTATTACTTTGATGAATGGTCTCTCTATGCCTATTTTGCTGAGGGTTTTTTTTATCATGAAGGAATATTGGATTTTATCAAATGATTTCTCTGCAACTATTGAAATGATCATATGATTTTGTTTTTAATTCTGTTTATGTAGTGGATTACATTTTTTGACTTGTGTATATTGAACCACCCTGGGATAAAACTTACTTGGTTGTGTGTGTGTGTGTGTGTGTGTGTGTGTGTGTGTGTGTGCTATTGAATGCGGTTTGCTAATGTTTTGTTGAGGGTTTTTGCATCTAAGTTCATGAGGGACATTGGTCTGTAGTTTTCTTTAATGTATCTTTTCCTGGCTTTGGTGTCAGAGTGATACTGGCTTTGTAGAATGAGTTAGGGATGATTCCCTACTTTTCAGTCCTGTGAAATAGCTTACATAAGATTGGTACTAGTTCTTCTTAGAATACTGGTAAAATTCCACTGTGAGTCCATCAAGTCCTGAATTTTTTTAGGGAGAGGCAAGGGGAGATTTCTAATTACTGTTTCAATCACACTACTCATTATTGATCTGCTCAGTGTTTCTATTTCTTCCTGATTTAAGGTTGGGGGTGTTGTATGTTTCCAAGAATTTATCCATTTCCTCAAGATTTTCTAGTTTGTTTGTATAGAGGTGTTCATAATAGTCTCAAATGATACTTTTAATTTCTGCCATATCAGTTGTAATGTCTTCATTTTCATTTCTGATTGAGTCAATTTGAATCTTTTATCCTTGTTTTTTAATTAATCTAGCTAGCAGTCTATCAATTTTGTTTATTTTTTCAAAGAACCAACTTTTTGTTTCATTACTACTTTGTATTTTTATTTCAATTTCATTTAGTTCTGCTCTAATCTTTGTTATTTCTTTGCTTCTGCTAGCTTTGTTTTGTTTATTTACGTCTAGTTTCTTGAGGTGTGATGTTAGATTTTTGATACGTGATCTTTAGGTCTTATTAATATAGACCTTAAGCATTATAAATTTTCCTCTGTGCACAGCTTTGGCTGTGTCCAAGAGGTTTCGATAACTTATTTCACTGTTGTCATTTATTTTGAGGAGTTTTTAAAATTTCCATAGTGATTTCATGTTTGGCTCAAGGGTCATTCAGGAGCAGATTGTTTAGCTTCCATGCTTTTGTTTGGTTTTGTAAGTTCTTCTTGGAGTTAATTTCTAGTTTTATTCCACTGTGGTCTAAGAAGATGTTTGACATGATTTTGATTTTTTTGAATTTGCTGAGACTTTATTTGTGGCCTGTCATATGGTCTTTCTTGGAGAATGTTCCATGTACTAATGAGAAAAATGTATATTCTGCAGTTTTGGGTTGGAATGTTCTGTAGATACCTGTTAGTTCCATTTGTTCTAGGGTCCGGTTCAACGCCAGTGTTTTTTTGTTGACTTTCTGCCTTAATGATCTGTGTATTGCTGTCAGTGGAGGGTTGAAGTTTCCCACTATTATTGTATGGCTGTCTATTTCTTTTTTTATTTGTTTTTATAAAGCTGGGGGCTCTGGTGTTAGGTGCATATAATTTTAAAATTGTTATGTCTTCTCATTGGATTGATGCCTTTATCATGATATGATAACCATCTTTGTCTTCTTTACTGTTGTTAATTTAAAGTATGTTTTATGTGATATGAGAATGGCTACTCCTAGTTTCCACTTGTGTAGAATATTTTTCCTCACTCGTTTACCTTGAATCTATAGGAGTCTTTGTGATTTAAGTGGGTCTCGTGAAGGCAGCAGAAATTTGAGTTGCGGGTGTTTTTATTTTTTATTTTTAAATCCATCCTGCCAGTCTATATCTTTTTAATAGGGCATTGAGTCTATTCATATTCAAAGTTAATAATGATATGTAAGGTACTATTTTATGCATCATACTTGTTGGTATCTTTTTACTTTACTTATTTATTTATTTTCTCTGTTGTGTTGGTGTTCCACGAGACTTGAAGGCTTTATGGTTTCCAGCATTTTCCTACTGGTGTATTTTGACTTTTTGTTTCAGTATTTAGAACTCCTTTGAGTTTTTCTTGTAGAGCTGATCTAGTGATGACAAATTCCTTCTGCGTTTGCTTGTCTGGAAGATACTTCATTTCTTCTTCATTTATGAAACTTAGTTTTGCAAGATAAAAAATCCATGGCTGATTATTGTTCTGTTTGAGAAGATTGAAGATGGGGCCCCAATCCTTTCTGGCTTGTAGGGCTTCTTCTGAGAAATCTGCTGTTAGTCTGATAGGTTTACCTTTGTAAGTTATTTGAAATTTTTGTCTCACTGCTCTTAAAATTCTTTCCTTCACGTTAACTTTGCGTAATTGAATGATTATATAGCTTGGGGATGACCTTTTTGAAATGAATCTTCTGGGAGTTCTTTGGGTTTCTTATATCTGGATGTTTAGATCTCTGGCAAGGCAAGGAAAGTTTTCCTCTATCATTCCCTAAAATAGGTTTTTTCCAAATCTGTTCCTTTCTTGTCTTTCTCAGGAACACCTTTGATTCTTAGGGTTGGATGTATTACATAATCTCACATTTCTTGGAGACTTCATTCCATTCTCTTGATTCTTTTTTTTAATTGTTGTCCAATTGGGTTAGTTAAAAGCCTTGTCTTCAAGTTCTGAGATCCTTTCTTTCTTCTGCTTATTCTAGACTACTGTTAAAACTTCCCACTGCATCTTGTACTTCCCTTAAGAATTCTTTCATTGCCGGGCTTGGTGGCTCAGCCTGTAATCCCACGCCTTTGAGAGGCTGAGGTGAGTGCATTGCCTGAGACCGTGGGTTCAAGACCTGCCTGGGCAGCGAGACCTCATCTCTACAATAAATCAAAAAATCAGCCGTGCGTGGTAGTGCGCGCCTGTAATTCCGGCTACTCGGAAGGCTGAGGTGGAAGGATCGCCGGAGCCCAGCAGGTCGAGGCTGCGGTGGCCGGGAGCGGCCACTGCACTCCAGTCTGGGCTACAGAGTGAGACTCCAACTCAAAAAAAAAAAAGAATTCTTTCATTTCTAAAATTTCAGCTTGTTTCTGTTTTTGCTTTGTTTTGTTTTGAGTCAGAGTCTCACTCTGTCATTCAGGCTGGAGTGCAGTGGCATGCTTACAGCTACTGCAGCCTTGACCTGCTAGGATCAGGCAATCCTTCCACCTCAGCCTTCCAAGTAGCTGGAACCACAGGTGTGTGCCTTGAGACCTGGCTAAATTTTTTACTTATTGTAGAGACAAGGTCTCACCAGGTTGCCCAGGCTGCTCTTAGGCTCTTGGGCTCAGGAAATCTTCTCATATCTGCCTCGCAAATTGTTGGGATTACAGGTGTTAGCCACTGTGCCCAATCTCAGTTTTTTTTTTTTAGGTGTATATCTCTTTGAAGAATTTTTCATTCATATCCTGACTAGTTTAAAAATTTTCTTTATGTTGGTTTTCAGTTTTCTCCTGAAGTTTGTTAATCAATTTTATACTCAACCGTTTGAATTCTAAATGTCTGGAATTTCAACAATTTCATTTTGGTTAACGTTTGTTGCTGAAGACTTGGTGCGGTATTTTTTGGGTGTTGGAGAATTCTGTTTTTTCATGTTGTCAGAATTATTTTTCTGGTTCCTTCTCATTTGGGTAGATTATTTCTTCTTATTTGAGGTTGGAAGAGGGTTGACATAGGCACTGTAGGATTCCCTTGGTTATATATAAACTTGCTTACAACATCCTGAGTGGCTGGAGTGGCTTGGAAAGTGGTGTTAGTTGGGGTTTGGGATCAGGCCTTCCCCAAAGCTGAGGTGTTATATCCCATGTGGTGGGCTGTACAGTTGACCTCCAGCCAGGAGGTGGCATTTGTGGGAGGAAGCCATCCGTGATGGTAGCTGTGGGCTTTCTCCTTGGTGTAAGCTGCTCCAAGGAAGTGCCCAACCAATGTAGGCAGACAGTGAGGCTCTGGAGATTACCCAAGTTCAATATCTGTTTTGAGCTTTCAAGGGGAGTGTGTGTGTGTGGGGAGGGGGGGTGGCGGGTAGGAGCCTGGGCATCACACAAGAGTGCAGTCTTGGCTATGCCAGTAGGGATTAGGAGGGTGTCTCAGGCCACTGGAATAACTCTGCTGTGTAGGGCAGGCACAGAAGAGTTTACATGGGTAGTGAGATTGCTATGAGAATGAGTCCCACCCAGCTTCCCACCTTGGCCTCAGGCAGTTTGCCTTGTGAATGTCAAAGTGCAGCTGGCCTCAGGGCCTTACATGTGCTCAGGCAACCCACCTCAACCAGGAACTGTCTGCAGTTTCAGAGTTTGCTTTTGGGGCTTGTTCCCTCCTAGGACAGCTAGAAAGCAGCTGTGCAACCCTCAAGGGTTGAGTTTGTGGGAAATGGTGGCTGGCACTGCTTAAGGCTTTCTTTTTCCTATACCATTCCACATGGGGTGCAGCAGGGCATGGCTGGAGGTAAGACAGTTTCCAGTGAGGGACTGGAGTCCTGCAAGACTCAGAGGGCCTTCCAAGTCTGCAGCAGGAGTACAGAACTCCTGAGTTCCCCTCACTCACCTTCCCCACTGTGTCTGGAGGCTGCCGGTGGACTGTGGTGGTGCAGGTGAGAATCTGGTCAGTTCCAACACAGATTGATGTATTTTTCTCTTCCTTGCACTCTGTGGTTGTTATCGCTTCTTTGAAGAGTTGTGGGGTGTGCTACTGGTCTTTCTGGGTACTGAGAAAAATATTTTGATCTTCTCCGTAGGAGAAACTCACTCTAGTTGCCTCACGCCAACCATCGTAATCCACTTCTTAAGAATAAAGTTTCCTAAACCAGGCTCGGTGGCTCAGCCTGTAATCCCGTCCCTTTGGGAGACTGAGGTGAGTGGATTGCCTGAGCCCGTGGGTTCAAGACCCGCCTGGGCAGCTTGGCGAGACCTCATCTCTACAATAAATCAAAAATTAGCCGGGTGCATAGTGCGCGCCTGTAGTTCCAGCTACTTGGAAGGCTGAGGCTTAAGGATCGCCGGAGCCCAGCAGGTTGAGGCTGCGGTGGCCGGGAGTGGCCACTGCACTCCAGACTGGGCGATAGAGGGAGACTCCAACTCAAAAAAAAAAAAGAATAAAGCTTCTTGATATTGATCAGAGCAGTGAATTTTTAGAATAAAAAACGCAGGCAAAAAAACCAAAAAATATATGGGATTACATCAAATTAAAAGGATTTGCACAGCAAAAGAAATAAACAAAGTGAAAATGCAACTTACAGAATGGGAGAAAATGTTTGCAAACCATACATCTGATACAGGGTTAATATCCAAAATATATAAACGTCTCATACAACTCAATAGCAAGAAAACAAATAGCCAAATTTTAAAAAGAGCAAAGTACTTAAATAGACATGACTCAAAAGAAGGCATACAAATGGTCAACAGGTGTGTGAAGAGTTGCTCAACATAAATAATCATCAGGGAAATGTAAACCAACAATCACAATGAGATATCACTTCATGCCCCTTAGGATGGCTATTTTTAGAAAGTCAAAATATAACAAATGTTGGAGAGAATGTGGAGAAAAGGAAACCCTTGTACAGTGTTGTTGGGAACATAACTTGGTATAGCCATTATGGAAAATAGTATGCAGCTTCCTCAAAAAAAAAACCAAACAAACTGAAAGTAGGACTGTCATAACTCAGCAAACTCACTTCTGGATATATATTCAAAAAAAATAAAATCAGTATGTTGAAGAGATATCTGAACTCTCATGGCCATCACCACTGTTTACAATGGCCAAAAGATGAAATCATCCTATGTGCTCATTGACAGATTAACAGATAAAGGAAATGTGTCATGGAATGTTATATGGCATTTAAAAAGAAGGAAATCCTGCTTGACTGTATTGATTATTTCACAGTGTGTATATATATGAAAACATCTGGTTGTGCACCTTAAATATACACAATTTTTATTTGTTAATGTATACCTCAATAAAGCTGTGGAGAGGCAAAAAGAATTGCTGTGTGACTCTTCTTTCCTTGTCACTGACATGGGGAGCTGTCCCTAGCAACTTACCCAGCTCAGGACTCAGGGCTTCCTGCTAAGTTCTAGGTTTGCATTAATTGAAATTAACTGTTATTTCCACGAGTGAATTTTGGGGGAATGTGGGGACACCGGTATTCCCTCCACTGTGTTTTTGGCCTGGGAAAGTGACCTGGGGTGACTTTCATTAAAAATGCCCAATATAGCTATGGACATTTCCTGCTCCTCACAAATTCTGTTTACTGGCCTTCATGTTCATATTTAACCAATACAGAGGAGCTCTTCTCTATTTAAGAAGATTGGTTGCTGAGTTCCCCTGGTCCACATGCTCACAATTCTTAGGTTTTGCACCCATTTCTCCCAAGGGAACTGGTTCTTGCTCTCTGAGTTGGTTCAAACCCGACTGGCCCGTTTATTTGCCTTCTTTCCCTCATTGGTGTGTTCTTTCATAACACAGAGGGTTTCTGCTTCTTATTCAGTCCATAGATGTTGGACAGGCCTCTGAGAATATATGGATCCAGAGAATACATAAAATGTTCTCTTGGATCCGTTTAGGAAGTGATATTAAAATTTTTCAATACCAAGATGAAAAGATGGTTTGGAACTCACAAATCAGTCACCAAATCCATAGCCATGTAATGCCTGGAGATCTGTGT
Organism: Carlito syrichta; assembly: GCF_000164805.1. Lineage (NCBI taxonomy): Eukaryota > Metazoa > Chordata > Mammalia > Primates > Tarsiidae > Carlito > Carlito syrichta. Next base: position 5,013 of record NW_007035665.1, on the reverse strand, counting down.
GAGGGGAATAGCCAATGTCAAAGGGGCGATATGGTATCTACTCAGGCCTTGAAGGTGGGCTGAGTAAAGGTTTCTGTTGTCTCTAGTGTTCAAATGGTCCTGGAGAAGGGGTAGTGACACCACTCTACCACCTGCCATAATGCCCTTTGGGTCTGGTCCACTTTTCTGTGAGTGTGGGCACTCTTTCAACCAAAATTCTGATCTCAAACTGGTCACGCATCCCTGAGAGGTGGAGAGAGACCCATCTTCTCTTTTTTGGTGGTTGAGAGGAGCTGGTACTGGAGAAGCTGTTAAATATGTAGGATTTGTCTTATGTCATGAAAGAGAGTAAATGTGGGTAGTTTAAGGACAAATGTAAATTAGAGTCATAATTAACTCTGTTGAAAAATGAGAGAAGAGACTTTCTTCTTGTCCTTTTTCTTTCAGACTTTATTTCCTAGACCTTTTCAAATGTATGCAAATATTTATCATGGCTAAATAAGCCTCTTGTTAGTCTCACAACTCAAGAATGTGTTCCTTAAGGACATGGGAGCCAACTCTTTGAAATATAATCATCAAGAAACACAAAGCTCTGTCCCCCAGTTTCATGGGAGGTGATGGGTCTGATTTGTCACCTGACTCCAAATGCAAAACCTACCTCAAGTTATATATATATTTTTCGTTTCATCAGATAAGTTTGATTTGTTTCTGTCTTTGCAATCCCAGCAGTGGGTCAGCAGTGATGCACATCGCATTGTGATTCAATGCATATTCAGTAACGAATTATTTTATTTCTCTACTACCATTGTAGACAGGTTTTCTGGGCTGGAAGGAGATTTTCCTTTTAATTACATTTCCCAAACAGTAGTGACCAGAAACATAGGGAGTCTGAGATTATGTAGAGATGTGTCCAAGCAGGAGGCCAAGAATTGAACCAGAAATTCAGCTCATGTGTCTTAGCCTTCACCCTCCAGAGCTTGGGAACTAACAATGTGACTAAGTCGGGATCCAGCTCTATCTGCAAAGGTTAGGATGATGAATGCAAGTGGTAAGCAAGGAATTGCTGCATTGAAGAGAAATCTTGCACTAACTAGATCTGAGGCCTTAGGGCTGGTAAACTTTGGCATCCCTAGGTGAGCCTTGGGAGATGAAGAAAGGTCTGAGAGTCACTTTCTTTGCCCCCAGAGTGAATGAATTGCATCCCAGAGAGATTTGTTTAGTGTTCTGCCAAATTGCACTTTGCCCTAAACACTTTGCCTTCTTCTTTGTGTCAGGAAGGTGTGTTGTCCTTGCTACCCTCTGCTCTTTTGGTCACTCTGGTGTCCAGGGGGCTTGCTGTTCACTGCTCTTACAGAGCAAAAGCCTCTGAGTGAGAGGCTGTGGTTGGATTGAGTACTCAGGGAATCATGCTGTCTCCCTGGATAATCACCCTTTCTTTCCCATTCTGCGGGCTATCTCCCTGCTCTGTTGATGGTTTTTTTTTTTTTGCTTTGCAGAAGCTCATTAATTTGATGAGGTCCCACTTGTCTATTTTATTTCTTAAGGTATTGGCCTTTAGGGTTCTGAATAGGAATTGGTTCCCAGTTCCAATTTTCATAACGGTGTCTCCTGTGCTTTCTAAGATTCTTATAGTTTGAGGTTTTGCATTCAGGTCTGATTCATTTAGAGTGAATTTTTGTGTATGGTGTTCTGTATGTGATCAGTCAGTTTTCTCAGCACCATTTACTGAATAGGTTTTCCTCTCCCCAGTGGTTGTTGTTGGAGGCTTTGTCAAAGATGAGTTGGCTGAGAAATTGAGGCTTTGCTTCTGGAATCTCTATCCTGTTCCATTGGTCTATATGCCTGTTCTTGTACCAATACCAGACTGTTCTGATTACTGTAGCCTTATAGTAAAGTTTAAAGTCAGAAAGTGTGATACCTCCTGCCTTGTTTATGTTGCTAAGGATTGTTTCAGCTATTCGTGGTTGTTTATGTTTCCATATGCCAACTGTTTATCCAGCAAAAGGCTAACATTGAAAGGAAAAAAACAAGCAGCCCCTTTAAAAAGTGGGTAAAAGACTTGACTAGACACTTCTCCAAAGAAGATATACAGACAGCCAACAGACACATGAAAAAGTGCTCAGCCTCACTCATTATTAGAGAAATGCAAATCAAAACCACACTGAGATACCACCTAACCCCTGTAAGAATGGCCATCATTAATAAAACAACAACAGATGCTTGCGAGGATGTGGAGAAAAAGGAACGCTTCTACACTGCTGGTGGGAATGCAAACTGGTGCAGCCTGTTTGGAAGACAGTGTGGTGATTCCTGAAAGAACTAGAAATTGACCTTCCATATGACCCAGCAATTCCCCTATTGGAAACATACCTGGAGGAACTCAAATAATTCTACCAAAAAGATACCTGCACACGTATGTTTGTTGCAGC
>NW_007035665.1:0-2454 GCF_000164805.1 Carlito syrichta | reverse complement strand
GGAGGGAGGGGCATACCTCATCAACAAGGGTATCTGCATGATCAGTGTTTGTATACCTAAACCTGAAATGTACCCCACATCGTTATAATAAAGATTAAAATTAGGCCAGACTCGGTGGCTCAGCCTGTAATCCCAGCACTTTGGGAGGCCGTGGAGAGTGGATTGCCTGAGCCCGCTGGTTCGAGACCCACCCCGGCAACTTGGTGAGACCTCGTCTCCACAATAAATAAAAAATTAGCCAGGCGTGGTAGTGCGGGCCTGTAGTTCCAGCTACCTGGAAGGCTGAGGGGGAAGGATCGCTAGAGCCCAGCAGGTTGAGGCTGCAGTGGCCGGGAGCATGCCACTGCACTCCAGTTGGGGCAACAGAATGAGACTCCAACTAAAAAAAAAAAAAAAGATTAAAATTTAAAAAAAATTACCCTTTCTTCCTATTTCTCTGAAGAGAGTCCTGCTTGCTCTCTATCGCCAGAGCTTGAGCTCAGGTTACTGGGGGACATCCCTCTGTTGGTTGAGCATACTTTTGCTCCTCTAAAATATTCTTCCAAGTTCTCCTTGTTTATGATTTGTCGGGTTGGCTGGGACTCCCAAAGAGGTTAAGTTAGAAACTATTTTCTGCTCTTTGGTCCTCTGGTTGCTAGGAAGTCCTCACCTTTTCTTTTGCTAATGCCTACAATGCTAAACTAAATATGATGAGGTCACCAACTAAGAATTGCTCAGGTCACAATACTTCTACCCCCACCCCACACCCACCATCATGGGGAGCTTTCTCCAGCTAGGGTGTTTCACTCTCAGTATACACAAGGAAAGTATACTGTTGAGATGGCTTGCTTTTCCAGGGTTAGACTGAATAGGAAATCCGGGTATATGGATGCTCCCTTCAGGCTGTTGGCCTAGTAAAGTGACCTCAGGTGGGTCTCTATTAAACAATGTTACCATGTTTCCCACCCTCTCCCGCATCAACCGCAAAAGATACCTGTCATTTTTTTTCTCTCTGCAGTGTTGGCCTTCCCCTGAAATACCTGGCTCCTGATTCCACCTCTTCCCAGATTAAATAACTTCCTTTTACTGACTTTCCTCTAGCCTCCTATTTGTTTTCAACCCACAAGAGGACTCATCTCTTTAAAGAGGTCAGTTTCTCTGTTCCCCTAAACACGTACTCACAATTTCTGGGCATTGCTCCCTTTTCCCCCAGAACTGCCCCCTGCTCTCTGAGAGGGTTCAAACACTACTGGAGAGTATAACTGTCCTCTGCCCCTCTTTGGTGGCTTCTCCCAGCATGCAGAGAGAAATGTTCTTATCTGAGGCAGTATTCTGTACCTGTAATCTTTTGTCTTTGGTGGGCTCTTTCTTCTGATGTGGAGTTTGGGAACTTTTCTAATGTGAAAGTCATATTGTGCCTAGTGTCTCCTTCTGTCCTCTACTTTCTGACATGACTTGATCTTTCTTGAGTTTTTGTTTTTGCATTCATTAAAGTGAAAAAGACTGCTTGTGAACATGTCCTTGAGTTGCTGTCATCGTTCCCTTCTCCTCTCCACTATGCTTAGCTGGCTCTAAGGGTGGCTGCTCCTTGGTCTCGAAGGAGGGTTGAGCTCTGTGCCTGACTGCTGCCTTGCACTTGTATATTGGTATGTTCCCTGGTAAAAATTCAGCAATGTATCTTCGGTCACAGTCTCATGGTGATCATTTCCTGTTTTGTACCCTAGTTGCTGGGTTAACCTAATTTTTATTCTCTGGTTGTTGTTTACATCCACTATTTCTGAATGAAGCACTTAAGGTAAGCTGATGGTGTATTTCCTTCCCAAATCTCCTTCATTTTACTTGATCTTACCTGAGTCACAGCTCACTGCTCAGCAAGTATGATAGATAGTGAGCCCATGATCCCCACCTCTTGGTATCATGCCTTTGGGTAGTCCCCTTGAGAGTGGATGGGACCTGTGATTTTCTTCTGATCAGTAGAATATGGCAAGTATGATAAGATACACATTACATAAGATTGTAATGATCATCTTGCAAGGAGATTCTTACTCTCATTCTGGCTTTGATAAAGTAAGCTTCCATGTTGTGAGCTGCCCTGTGGAAAAGGTTATATGACAAATGGTCTCTGGCTGACAGCAAGAAACTGGTCCCCAGTCAAAAATCTCACAAGAAACTGATTGCTGGTAGCAACCACATGAATGAAAAGCATCCTTCCCCAGTTGAGCCACAGATGATACCACACCCTCAGCTGATACATTGACTGCAGTTTTGCAGAAGAACCAGTTAAGACAGGCATCATGTGTTGAAACTATGAAACATGTGTTATTGTAATTTGCTAATTTTGTTTTAAGATTGTTTCTCACGAATAGATAACTAATACACCGAAGGTATGTAATTCCACTCCTATTGGACCTCTATGCCTAATTCTCCTCTCCAAGTAGACTGAAATCACCTCTGTAATAGCCTTTGCTGTTAACT
>NW_007035664.1:203086-254561 GCF_000164805.1 Carlito syrichta | reverse complement strand
ATAATATTGAGTGATCTCTCACAGAAACAAAGATCTGAGTATCACATGTTCTCACTCATAAGTGGACCTTGAACATCTATTGACAGAGGCAGGAAACTATGTGGGGGTAGGGAGAGGAAGGGAGGTGGGATTAACAGTAGTCAATATCTGTCTGGGGACGGGGAGACACCCCTTATCAACAAGGGTGCCTGAACGATGCATATTTATATACCTAACTCTTAACTGTACCCCACAATTTTAAAATAAAAAATATGTTTATAAAAAAAAGCCCTCTCTTGATCCCACTCCCCACTCCAAGACCCACGTCACTGCTCCCCTTCCCGGCCAAACTCCTTGGAGGAGTGCTTGATGCTCTCGTTTAGAGCTTCCCTGGTTTTGTCTGGAACCCACTTGTGACCCCATGGCTCCACGGAAGGTGCTCCTGCCACGGGTGCCAGGGCAACTCGGGGTCAGCTCTCCCTCCTTGTCCACATGACTTCTGTGGCATGTGACACTCGCTCCCCCGTCCTCTGAGATATCCTTGGTCTCTGGCACATCCCACTGGGTGTTTTCCCCTTACTCTGCTCCTTCTTGGTCTCTCTCCCAGGCTCTTCTGAATCTCCCCACCCTCTCAACATCAGTGCCTCCAGACTCAAATCAAGGACTTCTTCTCTTCATCTACACTAACTCCTGGGAAATTCCCACCCATGGCTTTGAATCCACATGTGCCCTGAGGGCTCCCAAATCTGCATTTACAGCTGGGTCCCTTCCTCTGAACTCCAAATCTGTATATTCAGCTATCCCCTTCTCATCTTCCCTAAATGTCTAATGACATCTCAAACTTAACATGCCCCAAACTGAATTATGGGCACACACGTACTCCATAGACTGACTCCAACCACAGCCTCTGTCACTTTTGGCAGTTTCATCCATTCATCTGAATGTGGAGGTGAAAGAAAACCAAAAAAAAAAAAAACTAAAACAACAACAAAAAAAACATGTGGTCACCCTGACTCCTGTCTCCCTCCTATCCTTCCCCTACTCCTCAGCAAATCCTGCAGGTCCACCTTCAAAATATATCCAGAAGTCCACCCCCTGCTGCTGACCACCTTCACTGGGACACTTAGTCCAGCTACCACCATTTCCCACCTGAAAATAAACTTTTTAAATCATACAACCTTTTTTCCAAGAATAACTCGATGCTGTGCTGGGGACTGTGGTCACTCCTAGCCAGCCTGTTTCTACACTTGCCACTTTCCAGGTTATTCTCAATAGATCGGCAGAGCGATTCTTTTAAAAAGCAAGTCGGGCCAGGCACGGTTTCATGCCTATAATTCCAGCACTTGAATCCCATTGCCTGAGCCCATGGATTCTAGACCAGCCCGAGCAACTTGGCGAGACCTCATCTTTACAATAAATCAAAAAATTAGCTGGGCATGGTGGCACGTGCCTGTAGTTCCAGCTACTTGGAAGACTAAGGCTGAAGGATCACCTGAGCCCAGCAGGTTGAGGCTGCGGTGGCCATGAGCATGCCACTGCACTCCAGGTTGAGTGACAGAGTGAGACTCCAACTCAAAAAAAAAGTAAAAATAAAAACAGCAAGTCATACCATATTACTATATTCCTTATTCCTTCCAATGACTCCCGCTCAATCAGAATCCTTACCATGACTGCAATATCCAACACCAACTGGCCCTGTTCCCTTCCTCACCTCATCTCCCTTCCAGCCAGATGAACTCCTCACTGTTCCTCAAGATGCCAGGGTGATTCTGTCTCAGAACCTTTGCACTTGCCCGTCCCCCTGCCAAGTGTTTTCATCCCTATATCCTTGGGCTAACTCCCTCATCGCCAAGTCTTGACTTAAATGTTCCTTTTTTGGTCAGACTTTCTCTGACCTGTATAGTTAAAGTGGGGCATTCCCCACTTCTACTCCAGAAGTCTCTATTCCCCATTCTGTGTTTTATTTCTCTCCATAGCATCCACCATCTGCTGTTCTGTGTGTTTACTGGCTTGTCTGTCTGTCTCCCCCAACTAAAATGTAAGTTCCACGGGGTAGGACATTTTCATGGTTCTTTTCACTGTTATGTCCTCCGGCACCTACAACAGTGCCTGGCAAGTAACAGCAGGCCCTGGTACTACATTCATTGTTGAATGAATCAATAGATGGATGGGTAGATGAATGAATGACCAGGAACTGCCTTGCCTTTCTTGACTAATTCACACCCATAATGCGTCATTTGTGACTTCCAGTTTTTGTTTAAAGTGAGGTGAGAACCTAAGACACTTATAAAAGTAATGAGGACAAAATCTTTCTATACATTTATGATCTGTGCTTCCTACAAATTTTTGATTTTCCCACCCACATCTAGTGGGATGGCAATTTTTGAGCAAATTACTATAAGGTTTTCTAATCATATATTTTGTTTTCCATGAATAGCTCTATGCTATGACATGGGTTTTGGTAAAATTTAATTAAATCATGCGATGTAAATAAATGCAACGGCCATAACAGGCTTGGGAACAAGCACAAGTGATCTTTGGCAGCATGTAACTTGAGTGCTGGGAATCGGGTTACAGGCTCTCCCGAAAGTGGGGACAAGATTTCCAGAGGCAGTGAAGAGCTTCTGTCAATATGGGGGCTGGCTAAAGTCAACTGAATCTCAACTGTGCTTCGCTTGAGCCACACTGGGTGTTCTAACAAAAGTTCAGAGGAGCGCTGGTCCCACCCGGCTCTTCCAGGCCCTGTGTGTTACAAAGTGTTCTCTTAGTTCTTTCTTAGGCAACAGTGAATGCCCTGGACTTCATGACCCAGTGGCGGAGACCTCTGTGTTTCTTTCACCAAATGCCGGTGTCCGTGACCTTCTGATGTAGGTAGCTGGATCACATCCCACAGCTCTGACTCATGAGGATGATGAGGAAACCTCCGAGGAGAGCGACCCTGTGCAGCAGATCCAGTTTTTGGCCCAACATAGCCCAGTCAAGTGCACAGGCACCATGAAATCCATCAGCGTTTAAGCTCCAAGGAGATGGAGATTCATTATTTTGAGCAAAAGAAAGAAGCTACACAAGGAAAATCTCCTGCTGCCATATATCTTGGGGGACTCTACTAGAGGGACCTCCCCGCCTTTGGAGATGTCAGATGTTAGGAGACAGAATTAAAGCTGGTACCACAGAAAGAGTGTATTTTCAGGTCTAAATATTGAGAACAATATTTAGTCAAAGACGGCCTGTGTGGACTCAGATCTTTGGTGTGTATGCCAGTATAGGCTGGGGAGGAGACGATGTAATTCCACCGATACCCCTGAATTAATAAACTATGCTATACTGAACTTCCAGCACACAAAATTTCATTCTGGTCTGTATAGTGTGTTGATCGACTTTCATTATGCATTCTTAACCTTAAGGATCAGCCCCTGAAGCAATAACCCTGACTATAATTACCTGTCATTATCCTTTCAACTTGATTTTAACTGATCATTTACTTATCAGAGATACTCACTATTCAGTTGCCAGCAAAGAACTACTCCAATATTCACATTTTACATCAAGAAGTCATGAGTTAGGGTCACATAAAGGGGGGACCCCCCAAAAATCTGAAATTATCTTTTGGAGGACAGGCTTCCCCACTAGGTAAGTGTTCTAGGAACCCGTTGGCAATGTATACCAGCTAGCTTTGTTGTAAGAGGCTGTGTTTGGCTTCAGTAATTTTTTTGGAGATTCTTTCAATGTGTTTTCCCATTTTACGACCGGTGGTTTATGAGCATACCTGCCCACATCGTGCTGAGTGTTCAGAAGTTTTTTACTAAAACCAGCATGGTCCCCGTGTCCCACCTTCCTTATTCACTCGATCTCACCCCGAGTGACTTTTTTTCTGTTTCCCCAATGAAAAAAGCCCTTAAAGGTAAATGCTTTGCTGATGTGGAAGAGGTGAAACAAAAAAACTAAAAGGCATCAAAACTGACATGTTCAAAACTGTTTTGAGCAATGAAAAAGGCATCTCGATAGGCATATTGCATCAAACGGAGAGTACATTGAAGGTGACTGAAGTTTAAACATGTAAGAATACATAATTTTTTATAAAGTCTGGGTTTTTTGGGGGTCCCCTCGTAAGTAGCTCACCAAAGTGGAGTGGTTTGGAGTCTGTTAACCCGCAGTATTCCACAAACACTGAGTACCTATTATGCTTAGTGCTACAGTAGGTGCTGGGGGCTCATGGTGAACACACACAAGGCACTGTTCTACACCAACCATGTCTGAGTTAATGACCAAAGTTCATATATCCTCCTCAAAAACATACATAAAGAGCAACAGGCAAGTTGATGAACACCAAATCCCATCTCACTTCTGACACTCAGAAATGTAACCAAGTCTTGAACTGCCCTGACTCATCTGTCACTGAGTTGTCATTACAATTAAGGAAAACAATCACTGAAAGTATTCTGAGAATTGCAAGCTATAAATGTGTTCAAAGAGGTTGTAAATAAGCAAAGGAAAAGATCTTAAAATTAAAATTGGAAGCAAATTCAGTGATGAGATGGGTGATACCATGACATTTATTAATTTCTTTTCTCTTAATACTCAAAGGGAAACTCTGAAGTTTTGGTAAGACTAATTTAAGAAGCTGATAAAAGTGAAGATTTCAAAGTCCCACCCCCAGAAATTATGGTCTAGTAGGTCTGAAACTTTTAATAAATCACCCAAGGTGATTTTTGATGCAGGTAGTGCACTGACCAAATATCCTGGTGAAATAATCCAAACTAGGGCCCTTGTCACACACCCGGGAACACAGGAAGAAAAGGGCACATTCTCAGGCTGTAATTAACACGACCATACACACCAAACCTGCAAAATACTCACCCCTCTCAGCCCATCACATGCCATACACAACTCAGAACATCACCTTTAAAAAACGCCAGCTGTTAGCAGGCCCTTGTGGGCTGTATCTGCAATTTTAAAAAGTATTTTAAAAAGATTTAAACCTATTATTCATTATAGTGATAAAATAATTCAGCATAGCATATATTCAACTCCAGTATCTGATACCAGTTTATTGAGGTCAATCTACATGAAGGCAAATTTACCACAGATTTGTTTTCACTAAATTCACTTGTAAAATTCAATCAGACTCCTAAAATAAGAGTAAAGACAGTAAGAGTATAAAACTCACACCTGTAAACATATACATTGGCTGTCAGAAAATTCAGAAGAAATACCAGAGTAATATACTAAACCCAGAAGAGAAATCCAGCTCAGGGGCAGTTTCATCACTGTCTGTAGCAGGTCATGAGATGGATGAGCTGCAGGCATTTCCATGAGTTTATGAGTTATAGACCGGGTCTCTAAAGCTACCAAGCATCAACCACTTGGCACCAAATAGAATATTTATTCTAAACATAGACTAAAGCAGGAATCCCCAACCTCTGGACCATGGTACCCACCGTGGCCTGTCAGGAACTGGGCCACGCAGCAGGAGATGAGCAGCAGGCTAGTGAGCAAAGCTTCATCTGTATTTACAGCCACTCCCCATTGCTCCCATTACTGCCTGAGCTCCATTTCCTGTCAGATCGGCAATGACATTAGATTCTCACTGGAGCATGAACTCTATTGTGAACTGCGCATGCGAGGGATCTAGGTTGCATGCTCCTTAAGATCATCTAATGCCTGATGATCTCAGGTGGAGCTGAGGCGGTGATGCTAGCGCTGGGGAGTGGCTGCAAATATAGATTAACATTAGCAGTGAGGTTTGACTACACAGAGACCATAATAAATCAATTGATTGCAGACTCATATCAAAACCCTATGAGTTAATGGCAAGTGAGTCTATGTGCTTCAAAAGTACAGCTGCATCTGGTGGCAGACTTTAAGTCAGAATATAACACTTACCTTAGTCGGCACATGGCCCGCCCATCATTTTGTTTACCATTTCTGTCCACGCCTTTTTTTTTAATGGTGAGTTATATAATTATTTCATTATAATTAGTGTAATAACAATAGAAATAAAGTACACAATAAATACTGTGTGCTTGAATTATCCTGAGAGCCAGGGTCTCTCTTCTACTTCCTTACGCCCTGGTCCGTGGAAAAACTATCTTCCACAGAGTGGTCCCTGATGCCAAAAAGGTTGGGGACCCAGGACTAAAGAACGTAGGATGGTCAAGACAAGGACTCTATTCTGTTTCAGAATGAAGTTTCTTCAGCTGGCAACAAACCTTCGCTGAGAAAAAGACTGATTGCACTTCCACCCAAAGTTTCACTCCATTCTCTCAACACATCATTTATTTAACTCATGTAATCTTGGAGTTGAAAAGGAAAAAAGCAGTCTGTTACATGTGTCCGTTACACTTAGTACTCTCCTATCTAGGTCACTTGTCTAGCACTGAACCAAGAGCCAAGACCTATTGTCAACAAGAAAGCAAATCATGTCTGAAAATTCACATTCTGGTATTAAAGCACTTGGCTTACACAGATGTCCTTGTGACATCTCCTAGGGCCTACCACATCTTTGTTTATATACAATGTTAACAGGATCACTATCAAGCCTCCTAGCTCATTGACAATTCACAGAAGCAAATCTGAAGGATGCCAGGGGGTGTAGACAACACCCATGAATGACAGATGAAAAAGTCTGTCATTCTCAAAGTACACCCTTCTCAGAGAAAGGTCACACCTCAAGCTTCTGGGTCCTCCGAAATAAGGAAAATTAAGGAAAGATATCATTGAAATGTCCTTTATGCCTGAATCATCAGGGCATCACTTTTCCATGATGAAGTATTAATTGATGGTCACCTTGAACTTTTCAAGGAAAGGTGAAATTAAGTCCAGTGTAGTTTGAAAAAAGCAGGAAAGTCGCAGATACAGGGAGATCGCAGGAAGCAAATACCTGGAGCTACAGAACCACCCACTCTCCTGCGTTCAAGGCAGGTGTGGGCACTTGGCCAGTGCTCTTCCTCTGAGCGTGAACTGGTTCTATGCTGCACCCCGGGCAGCTGCTCCCCACACACAGAGGGAAACCTAGTCATCAACCGTGGCTTAGGAAGACTTCCATGAAAATAGAAAAAAGACAGTTGGCACCAGGGAGCAAAGTTCATCCATCCTCTGGACAGGTCAGTGTCTAGATCCACACATTCCCCAACAAGCTGGGTAATGAAGTGTCACAGCAAGTCAACAAACACACCGGGCCTGGCTGCAACCCTTCCCAGGCCAAGAACATGCAACGGTGACCAGTCCTGAGAAGGACCAAGACATGTAATCACCGCTAGCTGATTTTAGGTCCTGCAACACAGCTGATGCTTCCTGTCCACAGTTGGGCTGGTGCTTATTAATAAGTCACATCTCTGCATTTCAACAGAGATGCCACTAGGAAGGAACAGGGCTGTGACCCTTCTACTTCCTCATTTTCAGGCCTGCAGACAGGAGGCAGAAGAGATTCATGATTGACAGGCAGCCTGGACTTGATTCCCGGCTCCACCTCTGACTGTAACTTCAGGTAAACAGCTTGACTTCTCTGTGCCTCACTGTCCCCATCTATAAGATGGGAGAACACAAATGTATCTACTTCATAGAGCTGAAGAGTAAATGGGGTAATACATGTAAAGCCCTTTAAACAGTAGCCAGCACACATATTCACAGCCATTATTCTTACCTTCTTATGACTCCTTCAGTGAATCAAGGTTCTTTTGGTTTTTATGGTTTTAGAGCTAATGGGATGTTTCCTTCTGGACTTACCTTTTAAAAATTTACACTGGGTTTTGAAATTCAAGACCAAGAGAAATAGAAAATCATATGGAGGGGAAATAAAATAAGAATGAGTCCTCTTTTCTCTCACTTTGTCTTGAAAAGTGACTTCCTGTCTTACAGCTCACTTCTTGAGTTCTGATGGGCAGGAGGCACTTGCCACAGAAGAGAAGCATTTCTGGTCTGTATCGTTACAGCTCTGGCCTGGCTGAGACCCAGCGAAGACCCCGGTGCCACCAGCAGCAGAACCAGATGTGTTAGTAGCCCCTTGAGAGCTTCCTCTCTGGGCAGAGGCAAGAGAGGATGAGGGGATGTCCCAACTGCTGCCCCTCATGCTGTTGTGAGGTCTTCTATGTAGCCCATCAGCGTGGAACACCAGCCACAACTTTCATCAGATTCAAACCGAATTTAGAGAGGACACTTTTCAATATTATAACAAGGATGACAGCCACTAACGTCGATAGCACTTACTATGGCGGACAGCACCTGTGGTCCTCACAGGCGCAAGCTGTCTCCACAGCGATCCTTTGTGGTCAGACTGATAATCGCCATTATACAGAAAGAAAAACAGGGGCTCAGGGAGGTAAAGAAACTCGTACAGATTAGGGCTAAGTGGTAAAGCCAGAATCCAAATATTTTATTCATTCAACAAATATTGATTGAGGAACTACTACATGCCAGGTACCATTCTAGATACTGGAAAAAAAGCAGTGAACAAAACAAAATTTCCGCCTGGGGAGATTTCTCACCCAAGGAGGAGACACACAGTAAGTAAACAACATAACAAATTTGTAACAGAAAGCAGGGAAGGTTGAAGAGACATGAAGAACAGGAAAACACAGTAAAAGGAGGGATGAGGGGCAGATCGGGTGGTGAGGGAAGCCTTCTTGGAGGAGGTGACAGCAGATCGGTTGCTCCGGGTCCATAGCCATTACCCTTGCCTGTCATGAAATCACGTGAAACCTCAAAACCAGGCCAGGGCAGCTGCACCCCACCACCTCTTTCATGGAAAGCTGATAGCCACCAGCAAGTGTGAAGTTTGAATTTCCATGCTTGCATCATCAGAGCAAGCCAGCCTGAACCAAAGCTCCACCCGACAGACTCTGGCCCTCCCATCAGGGGCTTGGGTCTCCCGGGAGGCCAGGCATTGAGTGCACCCTGCACATCTCTGTACCCTCGGTGTACCTGGCTCGGTCACATCACCCTTGCCTCGATGGCGAACACCACCCTAGAAGCCTCTGGGAGTCTTTAACATTCTGGCAGATGTTCCAGCCTCACCCAAGGCTGGAATCACCCACTCATGCAACTAATATAAACGGAGGTTTCTCCGTTTCCACAGAGGAAATTTTTTTCTTTTTTGGGACTCCTGAAAAAAAGTCTGAGTAGTTTCTTACAAGCCTCTTTTGCAAGTGCAAGTTCTTCAGTGATCATAACTGTCCAAGTTCACCACCACCCACTCACAGCCCCTCTATACCCGGTGCGGTTTACTAGGTCCCGGTGGGCTCTTCCGTGGCACCTTCCTACGACTGTCACTGTACGGATTTGAGCAGCTGACACTGAATACGTGCCACCACAGCCATCAGCCACTGAAGCCTTACTGGGAATATACACCCTCTTCTTGAATACTCATGGCCATCCTGGGGGGCGGGCCGCATACTTCACAGTAGGCCAGGAGGCTGGGGCTCAGCCAGCGACATGCCCCTCCCTCCCGGTTAAATGGGACTCAGGGAATGAAAACACCCACGTGTAGGAGTTCAAAACCACTGCTTCCTCCCACTACGCTGCACAACCACTCTGCAACCAAACTGCTCTCTGGGCAATAACATTAGCACATGTATTTGGGAGACGATAGTTATGTGAATGCAAGTCTCTAAAGTCCAAGGTACAATTAATTGGGTGGTTTCACACTGCAGTTGAGCTCGGCTCTGAAATCAGATGGCTGGGTTTGAGGTCCCCACTTACAGTTGTGGGACTTAATTCAAGTGATATTGCCTCAGACTCAGATGATTTATCTTTTAAATATATTTTTGTAAAGACTGGGGTCTCACTATGCTGCCCAGGCTGGTCTTGAACTCCTGAGCTCAAACAACCCTCCGCCTCAGCCTCAGCTTCCCATAGTGCTAGGAATACCACAGGCATGAGCCATCATGCCAGGCCTGATTCATCTGTTAAAAAAAGAGAACAGTATCTCCCTTGGGTTGTGAGAGAGCTCAAGTGAGCTAAGCCACGTAAAGCACTCAGGAGAGAGCCCTGCATGTAGGAACAGCCCGTGACATTTCAGGCGCATCTCACTCCCTCCATGGCGGTTGGCTACACCATGAGGGTTCCCTAAAAGTCCCAGGACAGGGGGCTGTTCTCTGGCCACCAGAGTGTCCACCGGATCTACAGCCAACACCATGAAGATACAGACTGACTGCTTAAAGATGTCTTCTGAACGGCTGACCAACTGAATCACTGCAGGAGTATGTTCTGAATTCACAAGTCCAATAATAGCTCGGAAAGAGAAGCCATCTGAAAATGTCCTAAACCCTAGCTGCGCTGGCAAGGATTGGATGCGAGTATAAAAAGCAAGTGAGGAGAGAATGTTACTGCAGGGAAAAACTGAATCCATATGAGTTTTAAGTAACTTCATGCCAATAAAAAATAATTTAAAATATTATACTTTGGGTAATAACTAAATACTAAAGCAAATTCAATTGCTATACATTGAAAAAAAAATTTTTTTTTTTTTTGAGTTGGAGTCTCACTTTGCCACTCAGGCTGGAGTGCAGTGGCATGCTCACAGCCACTGCAGCTTCAACCTGCTGGGCTCAGGTAAACCTTCCACCACAGTCTTCTAAGAAGCTGGGACTACAGGTGTGTGCCACCACGCAGGGCTAATTTTTTAATTGTAGAGATGAGGTCTCGCCATGTTGCCCAGGCAGGTTTCGAACTCCTGGGCTCAGGTGATCCTCTTGCCTTGGCCTCCCAAAGTGCTGGAATTACAGGCCTAAGCCGCCACCACGCCTGGCCTACTGAAATTCTAATTTTAAATTAAAAAAAATTAAAACTACCACAACTGTATCCTAAGGCCTAAACAGGCTTTTGTTATCAACTTGCCTGTACAACCAATTCCAGGTCTTTTTAAAAAAATGAGTCCTGTTTTAAAGATACATTTAGATTTAACACTAAGACTCAGTCGATATCTAAGGAGAGTTCCAGGCTCCTGTCTAAACACTAACAAGGAAATATTCTTAGCTTAACTATGTTCCAATTCAGAACACAAGCCTGTGCTCTAAAGTTCACCTGCAGCTTTTTCTTTTAATTCTTTTTTGAGTTGGAGTCTTACTCTGTCGCCCAGGCTGGAGTGCAGTGGCACACTCACGGCCACCGCAGCCTTAACTGGCTGGGCTCCGGTGATCCTTCTGCTTCAGCCTTTCATGTAGCTGGAACTACAGGCATGCACTTCCACACCCAGCTTATTTTTTGATTTATTGTAGAGACCGGGTCTCACCAAGTTGCCCAGGTGAGTCTTGAACCACTGAGCTCAGGCAACCCTCTAACCTTGGCCTCCCAAAGTGCTGGGATTACAGGCCTGAGCCACCATACCCAACCCCACCTGCAGCTTTCTATCATTGCTGAAATGGCCCTACAGGGCCTCTCCCCTCATTGAGTCACTCAGGTAGCACCTATCAATGGATGCTCAGAAGCATCGCTTCTCTTGCTGACTTCCCACTGTGGTTTACTGGCTGGACATAGGAAGGTACACTGAGGCATAACATGTTTATGTTCTTCAAAACATCTACCTGAATTTTGTATCTTTTGAGTCAGGGTCTCACTCTGTTACCCAGGCTTCAGTGCAGTGGCACGATCATGGCTCACCACAGCCTCCAAGTCCTGGGTTCAAGTAAGTCTTCTGTGTCAGCCTCCAGCATAGCTGGGACTACAGGTACATACCACCACACTTGGCTAATTTTTAATTTTTTTTTTTTTTGGCTGAGATGAGGTCTCACTATGCTGCCCAGGCTGTTCATATCACTTTGTAAAGGAGCTGGAAAGAAATCCAGCTGGCACAAGTGAGGCAGAAAATGCAAGCCTGTACAAATCCTATTACCCCCAACAGATCCACAAATTTACTCTAATAAAAGTATCTCCAAGCCCCTTTTAATGGCTCACAATTAAATGTCATTTTTGCAACTGCAAGTCATTTAATGCAGTCATGATGGTTTTTCCAATTCTTAATCCAGAAAACTAAATGAAATCTACACACACCCTCCAGGTTCTAATCCTGTACTTTATCAGTAGAATCATAAATAACCCTTTTGGTACAGAGCACACTATTTGCTGAGGTGGGAGATGGCCTACACTAAATTTCCTCCTGGGTGAATGACCAACAGGTCAAGAGTCTCCAGTGGGATCTGGGGAGACTCCCTGATGACCCCAGGCAACTTCTTTAGAATCATTTCCAAAACCAAAGGGTATTACTGTAACGAGCTTGGCTTCTGCTGCACAGTCAAGACGGCAGAGAATGCAGCAGATGGCTCTATAAAGCCAGTTTGATTGACCTGAACTGATTGCTGTTTGACGTGGGGAGTTTATTTCACAGCGAGTCAACCTAGTAGCCATTTAATAAGCAGTCTTGCTGCACAAGATTTCCTTACCCACAAAATGACGGTTTTATTAGTTCACTAACGCCGGAGAAGCTTTTAATAGAGAAGTTATGGAGGCCTGTTTTCTACATTTAGAAGAAATTCTTTAAAAAAAAACCCCAAAAAACCACAAAAGTGATCGCCAGGACAGTGTAGCTTGAAGGCAGTTCACACCCCAACTAGGTGCTTTAGAGCTGTCTGTATGCCCTTTGAAGAAAATCCTTTCCCTGGAGTCTGTCTCCCCATCTGTAAATAACACCCACCTTGTGGCCTCATTGTCAAGATCCAGGCTTTTTAAACGCTCAGCACAGTACCCAGCATGCAGCAGGGGCTGGAGAGCCATGCTGAGTTTTCCCCACAGCTTCTCAGATCACTGCCACCACCTCTCAGAGAGGAAGTGGCACAAAGATGGGAGAAAGGGAAGAACCGAAGTGATCCTCCAGGGGTGACAGCAAGGAGTGGGTATGGGGTGGCGGGCCTAGGGGAACACAGCTCCATAAAACCACCAAGGGGCAGTGTTAACGTTTTTGCCCTACGTGGCACCCACTCTAAAGCTCAAGCTGTGTTCAGCTCTTTGACATTCAATTTTTTTAAATTATTTTTTTGAGTCAGGGTCTCACTCTGTCACCCATGCTGGAATGCCATGGCACGATCACGGCTTACCACAGCCTCGACCTCCTGGGCTCAGGCAATCATTCCACCTCAACCTCCTGAGTAGCTGGGACTACTGGCACATGCCACCACGCCTAGTTTTTTATTTTATTTTTTTAAGAGATGAGTTCTTGCTATATTGCCCAGGCTAGTCTTGAACTCCTGGTCTCAAGCGATCCTCCCATCTTGGCTTCCCAAAGTGCTGAGGTTACAGGCGTGAGCCATCACACCCGACATTAGATGTTTTAATTTTGTCTAGAATCTTCATGGTCACAGAAATGTCATCACTACCACCAATCTGGATCTTGTTTCTATGGCTGTTTTTATCCCAAAGCACTGTGTATTCAAGGTCCTGCTTGTAAGGCAAATCCTGCGGGGAAAGGTCAAGGTGCTGGCAGGGAGGGGCCCAATGGGGCTTGGGTCTCTGAATAAATATAAGCAAGAAAGAAACTTCTCAACAGGGTGGTGGTTCCTTCACCCCTTGAGGCCTCCGACATCTTTCCACCAAGTACACATAAACTTTCTGCAGCCCAGGGCTCATGTACACCCCACTCCCAGAGCCACCCAGCCTTAGGAAACATGGAAAAACGAGTGCCACTTTGCAGGGTGACTATACGAGCGGCTTTGTGAGCGAGGCTCAAAGAACACACAGTCCTCTAGCAACTCAGAGCCACAAGTATCCATTATAATTTTCCAACGTAAATTCAGAATTCTCAAGTGTGCCTTGAATTTACCTGGGGGATTTGAAGTACAGACTACCCAGGTTCCACCCCTAAATGGCATAGTTGGAAAGCCTGAGTATAGGGCCTTGGACAAGTAGTTCTGTTTTGTGACAAGGTATCTCTCACCCAGGCTGGCATGAAGTGGCACAATCATAGCTCACTGTACACTTGAACCTCTGGGTCAAGTGATCTCCCGCCTCAGTCTCCCAAGAAGCTGGGACTACAGGCATGCACCACCACACCTGTTAACTTTCTTAAAACATTTTTTTGTAGAGCTAGGGTCTCACTGTGTTGGCCAGGCTGGTGTCAATCCTAGGCTCAAGCAAGCCTCCTGTCTTGGCCTCCCAAAGTGCAGGGATTACAGGCACGAGCCACTGCACCCAGCTTGAACAAGTAGTTTTGACAAACTCCTCAGATGAAGCTTTTAAAAACCACAGTGCTAGAGGGAAGGGCTTGGGGCTCCTCCCCTTCTGAAGTTCAGCAGAACGGCTTGTCTACACTTGGACACTTGTGAACACACCCTCAACAGCAGTGCTTTATCAAATCTTCACTGAGAGACAGCTCTCCAAGTGGCAGCTGCAAGGCTGGTGCCACCAGGAAGGAAAGAGGGCACGAATGCCGGGCCTGGACAGGCTGACAGAGAACGACAAACCATTCTCTGTAATGATCAGTCTAGTCTTTGGAGCACGTTAAAAGTGGCCTTTATATCCAAGTCAATCCTTTTTTTCATCCACTTGTGCTGTAATTCGTTTTCAAGGTAAATTGCCCTTTAAGAATTTTATTTTGGCTAGAAGTCAATGGGATATTCATTTTTCTATGAATAAAATATCAAATACATAAAAGGAGCTATACTTCTTAGTAGGGTCATTTTAACACATGTATTAAAAGCCTGCAGTTGTCTAGAGATACCAGTACTCAGATATTAAGCATCTCCTTGACCACCTAGCCTTAAGGGAATTGTAAGAGGAAGGTGGTTTTGAATA
This sequence comes from Carlito syrichta, assembly GCF_000164805.1. Taxonomy (NCBI): domain Eukaryota; kingdom Metazoa; phylum Chordata; class Mammalia; order Primates; family Tarsiidae; genus Carlito; species Carlito syrichta. The sequence goes on along the minus strand of NW_007035664.1, from coordinate 239,864 downwards.
TGAAGTATATAAAAAAGGGGGAAGAGCCACCACATGAATATAAGCTCTACAAGGGTCAGGATTTTGGCCCAATCTGTCCACTGATGTCTCCTAAGCACCTAGAACACAGCCTGGTGTATACTAAGTAGTCAATAAATTGAGGACATTCTATAAACTATCTTACTAGAAAGCACTTACAACCACCAAGTTACGACAGCAAGACTAGAATGGGCTTCATTATCAGGAGGAACACTGTGAGATGCTTCAAAATAGCAGCAAAGACAGAAGGCTTTAGTGATTATTAGCTTTTGATAATTAAATGCTTAATGCTATAAAGAGTAAGAGTAACCAAAACAGGGCAGCTCGTCCCTGGTGAGATGGATGTTACATGACTTCCTGGGGACTCCATTCAGTAAACACCCAGCAACACAGTGGAGATCAAGCCTTCATCCCACCTTTCCAGCCCAATGTGGGTGTCCGACAGTGTCCAGATCCAGTAAAAAATACCATCTAGAAGGAACATTTGGAGACCACCTAGTCCACACCCGTTTTTGCAGATTGGGAACTACAATCTGGAAAACAAAAGAGCATGCCCAAGGCCAAAGTCAAGTCACCAAAGCCAGGGCCATTGAAGGTGCTCATTACAGGCCTGGAGACTGGAGGCTTGAGCAGATGGAGGGCAGCAGATGGGCTAGGAGGGAAACCCAGGCTCTCACGACCCCTTGAAGGGCACTGTTCTCATTCAGTACTCATTTTAGTAGTGTTTAACTCCGAATACTGAAGGCCTTTTCCAGACTCCCACCTCCTCCTCCTTCTCAGGTTTTCCAGTGCAGGACTATCATAAGCCAGAAATGTGAACACCAGGTCAAGAGGAACTGGTCGCCCCTTTTACCACCTTTCCTTAAAAGGGACGATGACACAGATGGATGTGCTAGAACACGTGCTAAGATGCTGGACTACAGGAAGCTGCTTACCAACCACTTTTAACCTCAAAAACACAGCCATTTCATATAAACTGAATAGAAATGTTACAATTTGTTTCATTCTTTGGCAATTCATAAAAATAAACATCAATCTATAAACTGTCAGCAAGCACAGAGAATGTGGAGACCCCAGTAATAAAGTTCTTTATTTCACTCTTACCAAAATGAGTTCACCAGGGACTTCTCAGCACCACTGTCTGACTATGTGTCTACCTCAACACACTCACTGTAGGTGAAGTGAGCAAACACTCAGTTCACACCAAACAGAAACAGGTGAACAGAGGCCCAGTGCTCACTATACACTGCACTTCCTAATTAATGGGTGCAGGCTCTGGGCAGTCCACCTTCATTTTTCCCCTTAACTGCTCCCAATTATGTACAAAATGCAGTCCTTTCACAAGAGTTTAGAAAGTTTTTTATTGGTTACAATTATATAAAATGTGTCATTTAAAGTCACCTCTAGTTATTGTTTGCAGCAACAGCATAAAAATTATTTTTTTATACATCTGACAAGAGCCAATGATTTCAATGCTGGGAGGAGAAAACAGCCAACACCACTGTTGTCTATAATGAGCCTCTCCCTCTCTCTCACGGCTACATTGGTTAAAATCAACGGACAACCCTTTTGTATGTCAAATTGTAAATTTTAATGTTTTCATTAGAATAGTCTTTAATAGCACTCTCCAACAAGAAGCAATAAAATAACTAACAGCAAACTTCAATACAGAACACTCTCCAGATTAACAACTCAAACAAAAAAAATGTAAAATGTAAATCACATATAATACAATTGAAGCGTCCAAAACAATTTAAATAATTTTAAATATTTTATTTTTAAACTGCTACAAATGCTTTATACAATATTTCAACATAAAGTCCCCATAACAGAAATGTAACAAAATGGGAATGATAGTGGAAGGGTTAAAGTGGCACAAATTCACCAAACAAATATTCAACTACAAATTTTAAGAGGTAGATTACTTTTGAAGTTGAGAACAAAAACAGTATGGATAAAACCTAGCCATTTTCCACCAATTCAGTCATTAATTTGGGGGGAGGTATAAAAATGCATGAAGAAATGGTATTTATATACTTAGGAAGAAGCCAATTTGTTGGTTTAGTCTATTAGAGACTGAAATGTAAAATCTGGTTTGTAAATTCATTTATATTTAACATGTAGACATACATCTATGCAGGCTTGGGATGCATCCTGTGCATTGATATATTGCTACATAGTCTCTGATAATACAATAATTATAAATTAGTGCCAGATAATAATCCGAGAGGATAATGTCCATTTGGATATGCAAACATGACACTAGAAGAGGCATAAAAAAAGAGTCCATATCCAATCTGGTTTCCTCTCCATTATGCTGGCAATCTACTTGTGATAAAAACACAAAAAACAGGGCAAGAGATCAGCTAAATGCCTCTCTGTCTATTATCCATTTCAAAGAAAGGCATCAAGAGCTGGTATGTGACCAAAATGTTTTAAATGAGTGTATCTGAATATGTCATCCCTGAAATCTACAATAAACTACTGCTAACACAGAGAACTTGCTTTGCAAGGTAAAGTTCAAATCATTCCTTTCTCTGCTACGTGCCAAAAGCAAGGGCCACACTCAGCTCTGAGTTACCAGTCCCATGACGAGGAGCCAGTTCATCTAGCCCGTATTGACAGTGCCCTTCTCTTTGGATCTCAATCACCCAGGAGCCCAGCACGCGTGTCAGGCACCACCGAAGCAGCAGATGCCTGACTCTAAGCCTGACGGCAATCAGTTGTGTGTTAGGATTTTTGAGTCAGCTTCAACTGGTCTTGCAAGCTTGGTAGATTTCGTATCCTTTGCCGTAGTGCTTATCCTAAGTTGAGCATGCAATATCTTTTAGTCAATTAAGGTTTGTTTTGTTTTGGGGGCTTTTCTACAGGAAGTTCCTAGAAAATAAGAAAACTGAAGATAAATGACAACATAACATAACCTTATATGAATTGACCATGTTAAAGAAAAAGGTGAGTAGATCATAAGACAGATGTTATTAAGACAGCAACACATAAATGACTCTGAAAGTATCTGGGGACTCGAGTGTCCTCCTCAGAAGACACACGCTGGGAGGAGCTACACGCCAGTCCATTTCTAAGTGGGACAGCAGAGATGGAGACATGAAAAATTGGCCTTTAATTTTTTAATCAATTCATGATAAATGAAAAAACTTGGTCTGGAATTTCATTTTGCTTCTCTATCTTTAAGTTTTACTTGACTGACTGCAGTGGGAACTCAGCATAAGCAGTAAGTTGCTCTAAAAGGAGCATTAAAGAACATAAAAACACTTGGGATTTACAAAGGCGAAATGGCTAAGAGGTGAGTAGAACACGTACTGCTTTCCTTCCCTTTGTGTCTTGTTGGAGCCTGTGGAAATGAACCCTCAGCAACAGATTTAAGTTCAGCACCATAAAAAACCACAGGTAGGCTCTGACTGCTAACAGGAATGGGGGATGGTTGTACTGCACTAAGAGCTGCAACAGGAGAATCTGAAAGACAGGGCCATGCCTGGTTTCCTTTGATGCTTTGTCCTAAGGAAAAAAAAATTGGAGCACATGTCTGTTTTTACACCCTGTCTGGGCACCATGGCTCATGCTCCAGGAAATGACCAACCAGCAAACTCTGCAGAGCCCTCTGTTCAATGGAAAAACCACATGGCCAATTGCAAGCACACACTTGAAAAACTGCGGATGCCTATACTGGCATTCAAATGTAAAGTGCCTGAGTGCTGGGGCTAGCTCTAAATCACAGTTTGTTGAAAGAAATACACAGGAAAAGGATGCACTGCCAGTTCTGTGATAAGTCCCTGAGTATGCACTAGGCAGGGTAAGCCAAACTCACAGAGAACAGAGGGGAAGCAAGTATTTCTCAATATACAATAGATGCCTTGTGCCATGAATCACCCCTAAAGAAAATTCAGAAGAACTACACTGAGATGGGAAGACGACTGTAGTTACAACTCATCACTGCAATACAAAAAATGTGTACTGAGAATGAGGCTTGCTGTAGAATAACTCTGGGCAAACATTCATGACAATCACCGGAGTCCCCAGGTCTAAGTTTAGGAATCCCTGTTTTGTACTAAACTCACTACAAAGTCCAAAGACCACCAAACAAGCACTTTGAAGAAATGCCCGCTTTTGTGTCTAGGTAGTCAAAATATATATTGTTGAACATTTGCTTTATAATTTCCAAAAATACTTCACAAGTTTACGTCACTTGGCAAGTGGAGCCCCGGGCACCCCCCGACCTGCAAATGTGTCCACAGTACAGTTCCAGTGACTCACACAAAGGTACTATCGGTGCCTGCTGCTACCAGTTAGGACAATACAATGTTTTCTTATATGATTCTTCTGTGCTTCCTTTTAGGCCAAATTTCACTCCAGCAATTTAACCCTCTGTTAACTATCAAACAAAGTAAAATAATTAAAATTAACTGGAGCAAGGAAGAGAGACATTTTTAAGGTGCTTTAGTCCTCTGCAGTCTTAAGGATTCTTCAAAAGGTTCTGGGTGAGTCAAAGGCTATCTGAATAAACTTCATACATTTACAGACACTCAGCAAGTTTTTCTTTACAGAACTTGATGTTTTCAAATCAACTTGACACTTGAACTGTATACATGGGATCTGGTACAAAAATCAACATTTCTTTTAGATAATATCGAAGACAAAAAGGGATAGACATAATAAGTACATTCGAAAGCATCGACCACCAGGGAGGCGTTTTTTAGTACAATCCGTGAAAACGATGGCACGTTCTGGTCACTTAAGACAGAAGCAACTTGAAAAGGACTCAGTCCGATAATGTCCTGTTGTTGTGGAACCTCCAGAACACAGGCTGAGCCCAAACAGGTACACAGTTGAACTACTAAAGGAAAGGCAGGCAGCTTGACGGCTGACAAACAGGTACGTGTTTTCACCAGGGCTAACCTCCAAGACGCTACCTGCATAGGTGCTGTGGCCAGAGACCAAATGTTGATCAGATCTATAGCAACTGAATATTTAATACATTTCTGAAGAAGTTTTTAAAAAATCTGATCCTTTAATCCTAGGGGATTAAAGCAAATCATTCAAAGTGGCCTTGGCTAATGATTCTTCTCAACATCTTTCTTTAGCTATGACTTAAGGCACACCAGTACTAAGAATGCTACCTGATCAATTATGCAGTGATAATGGCACCTTTGTGTCCTCAGACCTCTTCAAAATAGCAGTAACTCCACAGTTATCCCTAATTCTGCTTGCTTCAGACACCAAAGAATTTTCGGACACTGAAAGCTATAGCCATGAAAGCCTAGAGTCAGGTCAGGTAGCAGACTCTGAAAAGTCAAGATTTAAAAGTATTCTGCAGAAATGCCATCTGACAGGAATAATTTCACAAGAGATTGACCTATAAGGTAAGCATTATTCAAGAAACAGCAGGAGTTCCAAGAATGCACATCAACTAAGTTAGTTAAGGGCCTTTGTTTGAGAAGTCAATGCAACAAATTTAGCTACTGCCATCTTCTTATCTGTCACTAAGAAAGGTTTTAACATAAGGAGAACAGGCAATAAAATAGTAAAGTCACCACAAATCTGAGCTGACACATTACTGTGGAAACAAAGCACTGACAAATAAGGCTGACTTGCTTTGGGTACCACTTGTGCCTGGAAGAACCACGAGGGGCCTGCCTTGCTGTAGGGATCTAAGCACGCCTCTCCTGCTCTTCCTTCCCCTTTGGAATCTGGCTTGTCTGTGATCCTATGGCTGGAGCTAGGGGGACACAGGCACTTTTAGAGGAATATGTTTTGTTTTATTTTTAATCAAGTTGTTAAGATTAAAACACTGGTAATGACAGAAAGCAGTCTCAGTTACTATACCCATGCTGAAGTCATGGAAATACGAAGCAAGACTGCAACAAGGTTTACTAATAAACTCAGTGATCCATCTTAATTTAAGGAACATTCTATGATCAGGAAATAATGTGACACTGAGATATTACCCAAGATATGAAGAAAGTCTGAGAAAATGTCATCTTTACCTGTCAAATGTTTTTGAGAACTTTTCCAGTTTTAAATTCAACTCACACCTGGCCCCACTAAATAAATGGTTCCACCTTGTGAATCTTAAGTCTGAAATAAACTATTGATTGTCTCTACAGCAGCCAAAGCAGTAGCCCTTCATGCCTCCAACTTACACAACATTTCCTTTAAGTATTCAGGTCAAAATTTTACAGGAAAAAATCCCCAATCCCCAAGCCCCCATGGAAAGGACCGCGGTCTCCCAGTCCTTCCCTCCCGCAGCTCCGGGCTTACCTGAAGTCCTTCAGCTCCTGCTTGGTGCCACTGTCCTCCCGCCTGCTCTCGCTTGAGTCGGCTGCAGCTGCCAGCTGCAGACTCCGGGTGACAGGCCCTCCACTCCGCTCTCTGGACTTGATACTAAAGCGCTCTGTTCTTTTCTTACTGGCCAAGGCAGACTTGCTTTGCAGAACAGCCTTGCTCTTCTGGACCCTCACATGCAGGCTGCGCGAGTTTTTGCTCGAGAGCTGGACAGAATGATTCTTGGCCACAGCTTTGGGTTTTTTCCCTTCAACATGAGTTATCTTGGCCATTCTTATTGGGCTGGAGTTCCTTAAAGAGGAGGAGCTGGGTTTTTTGGACTTCACCGAAGCTGCAAACTTGATGTTCTGCTTGGACCTGAAGGAAGAGGAGGGCAGCGGGGCCTGGGTGGGGCCTGAGCTGCGGGCTCGGGTCTTGCCCAAGGGAGTCTGTGTGCTCTGCATTTTAATCTCCGCGTCTGCAGTCCGCCTGCGGTGGTTGCTGTTGTTTCTGTCACTGCTTGCAGGTGATGAGTGTCCACCTTTCTTGGATGAATGGGAAGCTTTTTTTTTGGGAGGAGAAAGGGGTTTTTTGGGACAGCTGAAAGCGGCATGTTTGTTCAGGCTCCCAATGTAGGTGAACTCTCGGTTACAGTAAGGGCAGATGTGAGAAGATGACTCTGAAGCACTTTTCAAGTCGGCCTTCTGCTTGGCAGATTTATTTTTCTGGAGGATTGCTTTCTGTACAAGCTGATTTTTTTTCTTCAGTGCATTCAGTTTGAGTTTATTCGATGACATTTTACTGAGCTCAACACTGAAGTTCAGCCTTTTGGGCTGTCCCATTCGTCGGAAGGCATTTTTTCCAGAGTTATCTAAAACCACCACACCATTTTTGGGCTGCACAGTTTGTTTTAATGGTACTGGGTTTTTCTTAGGGGTATACCTCTTCTTGTCACTTGCGGAAGCACATGCCAGGATATGTTTGTGTAACTCAGGCATGTTGTCAACACCTTTCCCACATTTTGTGCAGCGAATGGCAGTAGTAAAAGTCTGTGGGATATTGTGTGTAGTGAAATTTGTGGCCGTCACACCAATGCCCATGGGGTTTCGGTGATGGTACTGAAATGGAGGTGGCTTAAAGCTTGGGTAATGCTGGTTGAGACCCAATCGAACATCTGGATCTTTCGTCTTTATTCCAGAAGCCATTATTTTTATGGTCGTGTAAAGCTCTTCAGAGGAATCATTTAATTCCTCCTCTTCTTTAGAAGTTTCTAAAGGATCTTCTGGCAAATTCTGCATGTGCTCTATACAGGCCTTGCTGGGATCTGTAAAGTTTTGGGGCCTCAGAGTCCCGCTTTCAAACTCATGGTGTGTGCATACCTTATCTGGGTGGAGATCTCGCTGGTGCTGCTGCAAATTGCACAAAAAAGCAAATTCTTTTTTACAAACGGAACATACAAATATATTCCCAACTCCATGAAGCAAAAAGCGATGTTCTGACAAATCAGTTTTATCCTTAAAAAGCTGCACACAAAATTCACATTTGAAGGGCCATTCTTCAGCATGAACAGATAAATGTTTGGTTAAATCTTTAATGGAAAGAAAAGGTGATTCACAGACATTGCAAACAAAGTTTTTGTTGAATGTTTCCTGAACAATAGCCTGTTCAACAGCAGTCTGGGGCTCTTCCCTGGATTTCGGACCGTCATTCTCTAATTCCTCCTGTTTGAAAGATATTATGGGTAGAGAAGCCTCCAGATTATCACCAGAGGAAATGACAGATGATACAGCTGAGAGAGGAGGTGGAGAAGGGGAAGAGGAGGAAGATGAAGAAGAGAATGAAGAGGAGGAAGAAGAGGAGGAGGAAGAAGAGGAGGACGAGGAGGATGATGAGGAGGAGGAAAGTGTCGGAGGCCCAGGTGAAGCAGCAGACATCAAAGGCTCCACGGGAGGAATAGGAGAGGGAGAGGGAGATACTGTCGGGGACAAAATTGGAAGCGGGGACTGTGCGGTGGCATTCGAGAGTGGAGAGGGACACGGCTGAGGAGATGTGCTGGAAGAAGGGGCTGGAAGCAGTACGGTAGGAAGGAGGGGAGGAGGCGGTGTGGCAACAGTTAAAACTGGAGGACAGGGCGGAGGGGAAGAGGGATCCGTGGGGATCAACAGAGGGGGCAGCTGACCAGAAGAAAGGGAAGGTGTCTGCAGGGCGGGAGACGGAGGACAAACATCAGGAGGGGACTCAACAGTGGGGGCAGGGACACCAGAGTCAGGACCACGGTCAGGATCTGGCTGGGCTTCTAGGGATTTACAAGGACTTGGGCTCCTGGTCACATCTGCAGTATTTTCTATAGGCAAATCAATGCCATTATATTCATTGAGAAGAACCTTCTGCAGCATGCAGGTGGTTGGTTTCTTTTTCTTAACAGCACTACAGGTAGGTTGTGCTGAATGATTTTCTTTTAATTCCTTGCCTTCGGAGTCACTGCAAGGTTTTTTATGCACACTGAGATCTAATACAGATTCCCACTGGACCGGAGTCTTGCCTGTACCCTCAGCCTTCTGTTTGACACCACTGGATAAATCCAGTGGCTGCTGGTTGCATACATTGCTAAAAGTAGAACTGGCTGTCCACTCTTTCGATATTTTATATTCATCAAAACATGGAGGGCTCACAGTTTCTCTCTCATCTCTCCCAGACAAACTCCACGCCGGCGAGTCGCTATGACTTTCCAGTTTGGTTTTCTTGGAAGTCAGAACTGCATCAGCCCATGCTGCTTTCCCATCCCCTGGCTTTCCAAAGTCTCGGAGGGCGGGGCTGTGCTGTGGAGAACTGGGAGGAGAGCTGGTCCGCCTCTTAAACCTACTCGAGGTCACAGGTAACATGGATGCAGGAGCAGACACACAAACAGGACCTAATTTAGGTATTTCAGTTGCTGAAATTCCCGCAGGAGGAGTTAGTTTATCCTGGGTTTGAAGAAGCTGTTTGAGCTTCGAAGACAAATAAATACTTTTCTCCTTATGGAAAGACACTCCCTCTGTTGTTGATATGCTAAGAGGCAAACTTAGGGAGCACGAGGGGGTCACAGGGTCGGGATCTGTCTCAGCTTTAATTTTGGGTAGCACAGGTGGACTTGCAGTTCTCCGTTTCTTGGACTCACTATTTGTGCTGCTGGAAGGTTCTTTAGGAAGATCATCTGTGATAGAGACCTGTGTGGTCTTTATGTTTTGAGTAATTTCCACTGTAACTGGAGCGAGCAGACAATTTATACCATACAGATCTGCCGAACCAGACTCCATCTCAATCACATCACAGTTACTAGTGGTGTTGTTAGTCTGAATTTTACCATCAATGTAGTAATTTAGGTTTTCTGAGATATTGCTAGAAATATCCATGATGTACACGTCGTCCACCTCTCCCTCCTCCTCGGGCTCTGTGCTTGGGACGTAGACATTCTGGGCAGGCTGGGCCTGTTCCACTGGGGGCTGTGGCTCTTCGAGGCCTCCTTTTCGCCGCACGCCTTTGGGAATCAGATGGCGTTCGTGCACTCTGCGCTGATGCCTTCTCATATTGGTGTGAGTTCCAAAAACCTTTTTACAATATGTGCACGGATGAAGCTCTTTAACTTCCCCATTCTCTTCTGCGATGGAAGAACTGACTGTTTCTTGGGAGGCTTTCTCTGAACTCATGGTCAGGCAGTCCTGCCCAAGAGTAGGGGGATTCAATTCCTCCTTCAGAGCAGCACTTTCGCCAGCCACTTTGCCTTCGGCGAGGTCCTCCGATGGCTGTAATGTGAGGCCGGGCTTCCGCTTGAGCCCTGCTTCGTGGCGTCGCTCATGCCGCCGCCTATTAATCTGCGTGCCAAACGCCTTTCCACAGTATTTGCATTTGAAGGCATGGTTGACTGTGGACATGTGGATATGCATGTGCCGCTCGAGCCCCTGCTTGGTTGTGAACTTCCTTTCACAATGCTGACACGGAAACATGAACATTTCAAATGCATCGCCACTGGCCTCTTCTGTTGCTTGGGGGATATTGATAATGGGTATTACCTCTGGAGTGTCTTCAAGAGTTTCTTTTGGAATATTTTTTGGTTCTTCTAATAAATCTTCTGGCTTCTCATCACACCGTATTTCTGGCTCTTTCAGGGAACTTTCATTTGGCATGTCAGCTTCTTCCTCCCCATCTTCTTCCAACTCATCATCATCTTCCTCCTCCTCCTCCTCCTCCTCTTCTTCCCCCAAATCATTCACCTCACAACTGGCTGCTTCTAATTTTTCATCTGGCTCTGGCTGTGGCTCACAGGCAGGGGGAGGGATCACTAGTTCTGGAGGCACATCCTGACTAACCACCTCCCGAAGAATGGCAGGCTGCTCAGGTGCTGAGGCAGGAGGATTCTCTTCCTCTTCTTTGGGATCTAGAAAGCACACAGAAGCACAGCATGGAAGTGAAGCAGGGAAAAGCCAGCTACTCTGTGGTCAATTCGTATGATTCAAACTAGTTCTCTTATTGCCTACAATGTATAAGGGAGCTTATGTCTAACAACAAGTCACATCTACTTTATATATTTCATTGGTAAGAGTTGTCTGCTATGTACCAGCCAACATTCTAGGCAGTAAGGAGACACACATGAACACAAAATTCTTTCCTGTGTTCAGTCGCACATATATACATCTCTGCTTAAGAAGTTGGAGTGCCTGAAAGTGAGTTGGAACAGCCGATATTAAATTTTCAGGAAAGTAGTTGTAATTCTAATTTCTCATGATTCCAAACTGGAAACAAGTTCATTGCTAACCGTATCACTGGGTTAGAGCCTTAGCAGTCCTGAGTGGGTGATCCTCTTTTCTTCCTGACCAAAACTATATATTCAGAAGCTAGAACATTTTCCAGAATAGTGTAATAGGAAGCTTTCCAAGTCAAAGAAACTTTGGAGATCACCTCTTCTAAGCCTACCTATGTTATTAAGAATGCAGGAGCACCTTACTGAAGGAACAGAAATCTGAAGTCACTTCTGAGTCTCTGTGCCTAGCACACCTCAGGTAGACAGTAGCATGTGGTCAGGCAAGGACTCACTGTAAGTGACAGTGAAATAGAGACCTAAAAATATAAGCCATGCAAATATCGAGGCAAGGGAAGCCTTCTGGATAGAGGGGGCCCACAAATGTATAAGCATTGCATCAAGAATGTGCTAGATATAGTCAAGGAACAGCAAGGCAGGCAAGGTAGGGAGGAAGTGGGGGAAAAGGGCAGATGAGGCCAGAGAGGTCATCAGGGACCTGCTCAACACAAGACCTTGTGGAACAGGGAACTACCAGAAAGTTCTAGTGGAGAAACATGATTTGATCTTATAAGTCAAGGGAATCACTCTGGTTGCTACAAGGAAGACAGAAAACCCCAGGTGGACAGGTGGAGGCAGATGGACAGGAGGGCGGCCTACCACATTCTCCAGAAGGGCAAGATGGTGGTGTAATGGCGGCAGGGTGGGGAGGAGGATCTCAACAGTTTTGTTTACACAGTACTGGCACAGAGTAGGTGCTCAGTAAGCATGTGTCAAGTGATGGGGGGAAACCAGTTACCATAGCTCAGGGAAGTCAGAGCAGCTCTGCCTCCTCCACAGAGCCTGTCTTCACTCTTCAAGTATCTGCAGTGAAGGGCCTTGGTTCAACGGTGGCAAGAGGGCAGGAAGACAGCACCACGGACTGTCCCCCCAACGTTCGGCCACTGTGACAGCTCCTGTCTAAGAGTCCCCTGTGGCCCCTATGTTTCCGTCTAACTTCCACCCCATTTCCCTCTCTTTTTACAGCTGAACTCAGAAGAGTTGAGAACAGTCTCCCTGTCTCTCCTGCCTCCTTCCATTCTCTTAGAAATATCATTAGGTAAGTTCCCACTCCTCCACTAAAACCGTGGCCCTGATCATCAGACCCCCACCTCAGCAAGTAGAACGTTCTATTCTGAGTCCTCATCCAACCCACAACAGTCCTGGACACAGCTGATCATTCCCACCTTGAAGCAGTTTCCTTCTTTAACCACAGGCGACCACTCTCTTAGTTCTCCAGAGGCCTTGTTAGCCATTCCTCCAACCTCTCAGCACTGGAGTGTCTGGGCAGTCCTCTTGTCCCTCTTCTGTCTGCATTCACTTTCCAGGTGACTCTCAGTCCAGTGCTCTAAAAACCTTCTCTACCCTGAGAACTGACATTTCTGGGCCAGCCTCTTTGCTAAACTCAAGATTCATATGATTCTCAAAGAGAGAAGAGGACAAGCAAGCAGGAAGAATCAAGACTTGTAGAACACTGTAAATCAGTGTGGACCTATCTGGGGGTGGTGGGCATCCATTAAGGTATTTTAAAGTCATATGGGAGACTCAGCTGCAGGGTGGGTTAAGGAGGGGTAGAAGGGATACTGCTATGCTAATAAAATGAGAAGCAGTGGAGGCAGAAAACAGTGGCCAGACTCTCACGATACAAGAGGCTGCTGCTGCTGCTGGACGCGGAGACTGCTTGGACACAGTGGAGAAGAAGAGGTCAGTGCAAGGTATGAACTCAACTATTCAGCCCTAGTCTCTGGCTGTTTCCCAAGCATATTGGCCTTACTTTTTACCATATGCCACTATATTTACTAGTCATGAGGTTTCTGCTTCTAAACAGAAACCAGCCTTCTCTCCCCCTAGACAAATTTCATAAATTTCATGAGCTTTCCACATACTGGGAAACCAGTCATTCAGTGGTGGTAATATATTTCCAATTAGAAGCGAACTCTTTTCCAATACATTTTCAAAGTCTCAGAACATTGCCAAAAAAGTGTAAATCAGACAACAGAAAATGCATCTCTAAGGCTCAGAAATGCTTTTATAGAGTTCATTTTCAGTCAAAATCTGTGGCTTCTTTTCATGGGGGAAAAAATGTTTTTCCCTGTGATTGATAAACAATCTCAGATATAAACTGTCCAAAGCAATACAAACCTAAATGTGCACAGCTCCATATATGAGTCAGGCACATGCCAAAGTGTGTTCACATACTTGATGTGGTCTGTTGGGTTTTGAACATAAAAATAGGTTTGAGAAACACAAACAAGAGTCTGAAGTGTTTGCTCATTATATAGACCATTTGCAGAGGACTACGTAGAACATTCAGGGAGGCCTATGACCACTATAGAACCAATCCCACTCTGACCAGTTACATCACAAATGGGGGGGCGGGAAACGGCAAGTGTCTTTTATCATAGGACATGATGTTGTATCAGGGAAAAATAATCAAATTATTGAAGCAAGGAGGGAACTGTTGGATTTGACTTTTAATTCTGCCACCATAGGTAGTGAGGTTCCTCAGTAATTTTTATTGTTGTTCAAACAAATGTCTTGGAAATCTGCTATTAGAAGGCAAAACTTAGTTTTAGAAGGCTCTGGGAAATGAACTTGTCTATTCTCGCTTCAAAAAATGACACAGAAAATTATAATCCTTGATGAATGTCATTGTCACAAACAGTGCTAATAAAATGGTTATAAAAGGCATCCAAAATGTTTGTTTTTTCCTCTACAAATGTTTCTTGAAAGAGTCACGGGGGGAGGAGGAGGGCAAAAAAGAGTCACAAGACTGTATTCTGAAATCTGCCTATTTGGGTCACTATAAACAATTCTTGAGCAAGATCCAATCTCTGCAACAATTTGCCCATAGCAAATGAAGACACACCTCCCTCATTTCTGTAACAGTCTCAACATGGCAGCCCAACTGCAATGAGCACAGAGCAAGTTGCCTTTCTGTGAAGTCTTACATCATGAAAGGCCTAGAATATTAATCCTCAGAGGGACTATAAGGGAAGAAAATCTTATGCAGAGAAACACAAATTCTAACAAAAAACAAACATGTTTTTATTCTGTTATATAAAACAAAAGATCTTCGATATTTTTAAGTAAATATTTAATTGGAGTATAAAAATGCACGTTAGAGTGTACAAATCACAGCATACAGCAAGATTAAATTTTCACCAAGTAGACCAGAGATGGAACACTGCTGATACCCGCCCAGTACCTCCTTATATCCATGCCAGTCTAAGTTCTAATGCCATGAGTTTCGATGGTTTTGAACTTTATAAGTACAATCATGAATTGTGTCTTACTTTATTTTAACAAGAGAATGAGTTCATTTTTGACAAAGAAGGTATTTAATAATTTTCTGAAGAGAAAGTGAGACATGGCAGACTCAGTTTACCATATTAAGTTTAGGTAGTTTTGCCGTTCAACCCCTTTACTGTTCCTGTGTGATGCTCAGAAGGGCCATACAAGGAGACACAAAGTTAAATTAAATGGTACATACATACCCAAATCAGACCAGGCCAATACCACAAGCTCACCTTCCGCGGAATCTCTCATATTTGCAGAGGTGGAAGCAGGCTCACTTGTCTTCACCTGTATGTCTTGGATTCTGTTTCCTTTGTTTTTATTTTCCTGGGATTTTTTCTTCCCTGAAACACAATATTTATTTACTTATTCATTCATTCACTTATTATTCTGAATTCTTGAAGACAATCATTAATCTAATCACAGCCAACTGAATATTTCAGGGCAATTATCACTTTGGATTCCTAAAGAAAGGAATAGATGATAACTATAAATACTTTTAAGTCATGTTAGATGGGGAAAAAAGAAACCCCTAAGTCCTTTATTTTTGAGACTCTTGGGCATTAGTTCCCTTCATAGTTATAACAGCTATCAAATGAACAAGTAATACATTTTCAAAAATTAATACTGATGTCAAAGGAAAATTAGTAATAGCGCCGAGTTTCAATACCAAACAAATAACGGGAATTGGTTATTTGCAAGAAGCATATTAGAGAAAAACAATAAGGTATAACTTTGGGCTCTTTTATAGTTAAGATATGATTATCCATAATTGTCAGAAGTTACAACAGAAGCAGGGATTCCACTGAATTACAAAAGATACACATTCACAATGGCTCAAATACCAAATGCAGAGTAATTATGAATAATTCACTGTCTGTCTGCACGGCACTCTGAGAGACCTGAGGGATTCGACTCTGCGTCCAGTACAGTTCAATATTCCATTAACAATTCAGAGGATGGAATTCAGAAAACACCAACTGCATTTCAAGTACTATCATACTTTAGAAGGTAAGATTAAAAATGCAACATATTCCTAATAAGGTAGAACAATGAACTAAAGTCTTGAAAATATTCAATAAACAATTATCTATAGGTATACTAAGACTGAAGAGGTTCAGAAACTCAGCCTCTTTTGGATTTAACCAGGATTTGTAATTCCTCTCTAAATTTCCAGGGTTCTTTCTTCTGGTAGTTGGTGTTTCTCAGTCTTCAGAACCCTGAACACTCCTCTTCCCCTGCTGCTCTTCCCAGACAGGCCTCTACCAGCTCCCCAGAGCTGAGAGTCTTTGCCACCTTTATTTCTATATTAGTAAAATGACCAACTAGAAACCACTTATACCTTTTGGACACATGCAAAGTTATATTCTCCGAACAGAGAAACACTACAGAGGAGCACAATTGGCTAAAAATGTAAACAGATAAAAATGAGGTCAGAAACACAAACAGCATCATTGAGAAGATCATACAGTCAAAGGAGAAACATCAATTACAATACAAAGCAAATACTAATCCTAAAAAGCACCACCAAGTTTTGATACAAATTTAAGAGATGCAACAAGAAAGAGTAAAACACTTAATAATCAGCTTTAGTTTGTTAGTCTTAAAAAGCAAATTCCAAAAATACCATTTTAAATGCCTAATTCTTCAGCCTGTAAGGAAACAGGAAATATTTCTTGCAACTACGTACACATAAGGGTTCGTACAAATAAATTCCCGATCACGCATCTATCCATTCATTTCTAAAGATAGCCAAAATGCAACTCAAGACACAAGCATACACTTCACTGGAAGCACATTCTGGGGACAAAAGTCAAGGGTCTGCGTGGCGATGACTGCCATAGGTCTCCAGGTGAAGAAGTGTTAACCAGCCTCCTCTGATGGGGCAGGAACATATCAGCACCTTTCCATATGGGTAACCTCCTCTTATGATTCATTCTCCCTTGTTAACTTAGCAGCACTTAGCCTAAATCAGATGGTGATGAAGGTTCTTCAGCAATCCAGTTTCATTTAAAGGAATCTGGATCCTACCTCCTTTCCTATGTCCTGCGCGTGTGACACTCAGCCCATACCAGATTCCTGATACCAAGCAAAATGCTAACATCCCCACACACAGAATGCAAATACAAATGACTACCTGCTGACATCGCATAGCTGCACTAGTGCTGCAGTAATGTCTGAGGAAATCCAGGGCTTCTCTTATTGCCACGGGAAGGGCTCCTGGTATAGCCCTCAGACATCTAATTCCAAAGTTATAGTCAGAAAAGGTGTTCCCTGAATCAAAGTCACAAAAGTTTTATAAGATATCAGCACCACCTCATGTACTCCAAACAGGCCAAGGAATGTGACCCTTCCTTACTGACCACTTACTTTCTACACTGTACAAGTATGAGCTTTTAATAAGTAAAATGGGACGGTACAGTCTAAACCTTGCCTCCTTACACAAATCTTACACACATTTTTTTAAAAAGATCACTTTGTAAAATGCAATAGAAAAACAGATGTCAATGTGTTGTAATACAATCACTTGCAAAAAAAATTCAAAAATTTTCCGCAACTTCTCAAGCACTGTACAAACCCAGTTATCAGGTCACAACAAAGAGCACCAGCATATAGAGAAATAGAATATTAAATAAGTGAAGTTTCTAGCTTTATTTCACAGTAAAGCAAAATACACTTTTAATAATACCATTAAGACACACTCAAAATGGAATCACATAACTACCTTAAAGGGAAAGTGCTACTTTAACTTTCAAAAAGAACAATCACACACCTAGCTGATACCAAATGTCAAATGCCCAATTTTGGACTGTCATAACCTAATCAGTGATGAGAAGTTTCTTTTCTCTCCCCAGATGCTATCTTTAAAAGCCATGACAAGCAAGGGTACCTGCATAATGAACATTTGTATACCTAACCCTGAGTTGTACCCCATATATTTAAAATAAAAAATATACAAAAATAAAAGTCATGACGACAGACACCTAATCCACTGTGAATAAAAGCCACATATAATAGCTACATCCCCTATATCCTATTCAGAGGACTAACAAGAGCATCTCACCACAGATGGCTACAGGGCACGAGGGGTCTCAATCACACGTAAATGACATTCTGGGCCAGAACATTCTCTGTTGTAAAGGGCTATCCCATGCACTTGAGGATGTTTAACAGCACCCATGGCCTCTACCCACTAGCTGTTAATAGCAACCCCCTTCTGGTTGGGACAACCCAAAATCTCTAGACATGGCCAAATGTCCCCTGGGGAGGAAATCCCATGTTTAAAACCACTAAGCTAGACCAATGTAGTTCTGGGTCACTAAAAAACATAAAGGACTCTGTAGTCTATATATTTATTAAAAACTATAAAAAGTACTTGAGTAACACTAAACCAATTCTAAAAACAGAGCAGAGGAACAATTCAATTTACCACCGATGTAACTTTGGTGAACACTGACAGACTTAGTTTATGATGGAAATGAGTCTATCATGACCACCATTTATGGAATTGAGATTATCTGACACATGAAGCAGTGTTCTCAATCTTCACAAAACCATCTATCAAGTTATGCTCAGGAGGGCTATCAAAAACACCTGTTCTGCCTGCTACCATGTGGGAGAAACTGAAGGTGAAGGTCAAGGCCACAGAAGGACTCATCAAGCTACAGCAGAGCAGAAAGTGGCCCAGGGGTTCTGTTCACAGTTACAGATGCTTGGTGTCATCACAACCGGTGGTGGAACCCGCTACATTTTCTTAAATCAGAACGGCTTTTTTCCCTGATAATTGATTTCTGTCCAATACATCACCAAATTAAAAGATAAAATAAAAACAAACCTATAAGGAAGTTTACCAAGGGGCGAAGGGACTTGTGAGCTTCTCTGGGAAGCAGAGGAGCTGCAGCGGGAGCCGCTGGGAGCCTGGCAAGCACACAAGGCACTTACCATCGGGTCCTGAGGGTCCCACAGGCGCTACTGCCAGCCGGCTGCTCCGCTTGGTCTAGACGAGAAAGACAGAGGAATGAAACACGAGGAAAGCGAAATGGAAATGACGACAGAGAACAGCAGAGAGACAGGATGACACTGTGTGTACGTGAGCAAACGAAATGCACACGTTGAGATGAGAAAGTGAATGCAACAGAAGGAAAACAGCAGTTATCTACCGCACCAAGGTGCTCACACACAAAAACTAGTTAATCTCCAACTGTGTACTTTGCTTAGAGTAGACCCATGTAGCATATCCATTCTCAGGTCTACATTGCACCTGCATCATAAAACTGACACCCACCATGTATGGACCATTCTGCGGTAGGACCCCAAAGTCCCAGTGCATGCCTCTCACTTTACAGGGGAGACACCTGAGAGCCAGAGATATGGAACAGTCTGTCCAAGGTCACATGACTATATCAGCTCTAGAGTCAGAAGTAAAACTCAAGGATGATAATGTTAAAAATGCACTGTCTCCTACAGTTATTTCTTAACACCAATAATGGCTTAATAAGCATACCTAATTTGTTACACAGCACTTTACATCACTACTGCACTTGGTTGCAAGGGCAAATGAAAAAAATTGTATAAAGATTTGCACTGCATTTGTAGTAAAGAAGCAAAAATCAAACCGAAATGCATTTTCTTCTGTGTTGATTTTATCTTACGCCATAAACAAGTATCAGTCAACAGTCCAGAATCCTGATCTAAACAAAAATGATTCATCACTGAATAACAGCAATAAAACTGGATTTTCTAGTGAACAGCTTCCATGTTGAGACATTCAACAGCAATGACTACTTTCTAAGATAACGTAGGATTATACTGCTGGTGCCTGTTTTGCCAGCAGCACAAATTGCCCTAAGTATCACATGTAAAATCTAACCTAGGTCTAGACTATGTCTTACTATCCTAATAAACTGGACAAACACAAGGAAATTCTAGAGAATAATGTTTCACTTAAAAATGTTCAAACAGCAGAGAAAATGCAAAATTCTAGAAGGTTTGTTCAAGTTACATTAAAAATTCATCACAAGAGTGAAGGCTCATGCATTTGGTAATTTAGATGAATTAAATTTAGAACTATTTGTAACTCTACATGTGCTGCCTCCTCACTGGGGAGCTATCCAACTCTGAAGTATAAAATCAGAATTAAATACCAGTGCACAGAAGCCACATCCATCCGATCTTCATTTGGGGAGCTCGCCATTTTAGATACACTACGCTGATTCCAAATCCTGGGAGAACTCTCCAATGGTACCATGAAAGGTCAGGAACATGGGCTGCCAGAACAGGATCAGCACTGACTCACCGAAGAACGGGTTGTGCCTGTTGCCTCCAGTTCCTCTGCCCTCAGGCAGCCCTCCCTCCCTGCACCTCAACTTCCATTCTCCTCCTCTCTGAACTCCATTACAAGGCCCAACAACTCTTCAGGTCTTATTTGCCCCAAGTTTCTCCTTTATTATCTGACAATTCGATGTCTCTTTTATTCTTAGAATTCCTTTCCCCAACCCTAGCCCACTCATCTAGAACCTCACCTTTCACAGCCTTCCTCTTCTTCCCACCCCTAGATGAGAGGGCCCTTCCCAGGGAAGCTTAAGCCTGTAATCCCGCGCCTTGGGAGGCTGAGGTGAGTGAATTGCCTGAGCCCGCAGGTTCGAGACCCGCCTGGGCAAGTTGGCGAGACCTCATCTCTACAATAAATCAAAAAATTAGCCGGGTGTGGTAGCGCGCGCCTGTAGTTCCAGCTACATGGAAGGCTGAGGCGGAAGGATCGCCGGAGCCCGGCAGGTCGAGGCTGTGGTGGCCGGGAGCAGCCACTGCACTCCAGTGTGGGCGACGGAATGAGACTCCAACTCAAAAAAAAAAGAATGAGAAGACCTGGGCAGTAGGACTGATGGGAGACCAGTGTCCCTGAAGCTGACCAGGAAGAGCAACAGTGCCACCCATGGGGATGTGGTTATCAGAGTATCCCAAGTGGCTGTCACAACTGGCCAAGGTGTGATCAGTGGCAAAACAAGCTCTGTCGGTAGAAAGATGCTGTAACGGTTGTTATAAAAGTAGCATGCTGTACATTTCCTATAGAGCTCTTTTTCACTTAAAATAACTTTGAAATGTACCTGATAGTTTTTTAAAAATTCTGTTAAGTTCCTTTGGCATAATTGAAAATACTTTTCTGCAGTTGAACTCACCAAGAACTGTCATCCTGGAGGCAAATTTTAAAAATAAAATCTCTCTGGTTTTAAGTTGCACACTGTATTAAAACAGGGCTCTGGGTTTTGCTTCCAACAGAAACAATGGAAAAGTTCTGGATTTTGCAGTTCTGCAGATCACAGTGTAAATTCCTGAAATGCTTGCTCCCCGCCAGGGGGGCCAGGGCGCAGCCTCTGCAGTGATGGAGGCTGCAGGCACCCCCAACTCTTCCAAAAGTCAGGCTGATAGAAGAACAGCAGACCACATGGAAAGGAGTCCGAGCTGCTAATGCGTCTACAAAAGGCTTTTAGTGGCTTTGACTAAATACTTCCAAATCTTAGGAAGGGGTCCCCCAAATAGACTTTAGCAAATTCAAATTAAGAAAGTATTAAGTTTTCTTATACTCTGGAACCTCAAAAGGTCTTGTGGCATGAACAAAATGATTCTGGAGACTAATTAAATATAAACAAGCTGCTAGACTGTCCTACTTTATAATTATTTTAACTTCTAGGTTTTTTCTCATGGTTTTTCAGTAGCCTTTATTTTACAGGAGGAAAAATGTACCTAAAATCTGAAAACCTTACATATAAGAAGTAAGGAGGCAACAAAGCAATGGATTTAATTCAAGTCATGGGCTCAGTCCCCGCAGCCAAACAAACCAGCCTGGGAGCTGCTGCAGAGGAGTGTTTCAAGTGCCTGGCAACCCGAAAATAGAGGGAACAGCCACACCCTGGAGACTTGGTCATTCTCAGCTAAAAAGCTTTCAAAGCTCATGATAAATTTTACAATGCATCCTGATGAATTAACTATAAAATTCAGTTTCAAATGTTTTCAAGAAGCAAAACTCTTACATAAATTTGAGGCAAGACACTACGAAAACACTAAAATTGATTCTCTACATTTGGTTATAGAAATGCCCAAAAGAACAATGGTCAAGACACATGACTAATTAATAAAATCAGGCTACAATTCATCCACAGAGGTATAGTTAAGGAAAACCAAGAGGATATACATTCAGAATTTGGCAGGTGGTTTCCAGTGACAAAATGATTGATGAGGGATGATATTTCTCTCCATCTGATTGTATTTAATGAACATTTGGCTACAGTATGCAAAAAAGAATATATGATTTTTTAAAAAAAGAAATGTGCACAGAAGCAAAATCAATGAAACCACTGAAGATGTTTTTATTGGTTGAGATGAACACATGCAATTTTTTAATGGTGCAACATGGAAAAAGCCTCCACTTTCTGTATGGCCTGCACAGCAAACAGTATTGCTGAAGTGTTTCTCTGTTCTCATCTCTTACCTATACACCTCAGAAAACCGTCCAGGAAAAAAAAAAACACACTATCTTCAGAAATAGCAAATCCACAACAGACACACAATTGTAAAGAGTTAAAAATAAAAGGGGTTAAAAATATTCATAACGAATATTATTAGCCAGCCACAACCGCTCAGGATTCAAATAACCCCAGTGACCTGTT
Source organism: Carlito syrichta (assembly GCF_000164805.1). Taxonomy (NCBI): domain Eukaryota; kingdom Metazoa; phylum Chordata; class Mammalia; order Primates; family Tarsiidae; genus Carlito; species Carlito syrichta. The sequence goes on along the minus strand of NW_007035664.1, from coordinate 217,796 downwards.
GGCACATGTCCTTCGGCTCTTTTCCCTGCGCATCTCATCACTTTAAACCAAAAATCAATTTGTCTCTTCCTTTCAGACACACACCTCATATACTTTTTTCTTGCTTCGCTGCACTTGGTTATTACACCCATTATTATTTAAATCAAATATCTAATTTAAACAATCATATTGAGCGCCTACCAGTGTTAACCTGATGGTCAATGTTTTGGCAATCTGTTGTGATAACTCATGAGTATTCTTCACCACCTTTTATTTTGCTTCTACTAAAAATGCGAAGACTGGGTCATGATATTTGAACATGCCACATTTTGGCAGAAGCTTATAAAAACAAGAGCATTTAGAGAGATATTTAACTACCTAATCATGTGGTGCTGCCATGAAATGAGGCGCCGCCATGAAATGAGGCACTGTGATTCCAGGGTAATTTTTAAAACTGCATCACTATTGCTCATCGATCTGATCCCACCACTGTGCAAGATCTCAATTGTTGCCCAGCTGCCGTCTGACCTGCAGCTGTGCCTCATCAGCACTTTCAGACTGACACATCACTGCTCCAAGGGAGAAGATCTCAGACCCCTCCGGGCTGCTGCCTGCACACAGCTGGCACAAATTCATCCACCCTGATAAACTCTAAACTGCGAAGGCTCTCTTTCAGATTGAAGAAGTGGAGATGGAACTAAAATGTGTTTTCCTCATAAAGCGATTATCTTTTAAATCACAAGTTGCATTTAAATTCAATTACAGATTTTCTTTTGCTCTCCACCTAAACACAAAATTCTACTAGTCTATTCAACAACATATCTCATTCTCAGATGTGCTGGCTTATGTCAGACAACTATTCAAATTTAGCCGAAGCTCATTATTCTTGCTAGAGTAAAAAAAATAATAATTATCTAATACTTTGTAAAGTTTCTGGAATCATGGCGAAGTAAAGTATTTTGATAATTTTTCTTGGGTGATTATTAGCTACGCAACACTGTTAAAAGCTACAGGGGATACAAATATATCACCACAAAGACATCTGCCATGAAGGAATTTAAAAGTGCAGCTATATGTCTACTGAACTTTGTAAAAAGCAAGCCCCTCTGCAGAAAGGCTCTACGAATGCTAACAAGAAGCAAACTTTGAGTAGAAAAGATTTACAGAAAATCTGTATTTCATTAAAAATCAAAAGAGAAGAGAAGAAAGGAGACAGAAGGAAAGAGAGAAGGAGGGAAAGAAAAGGGAGAGGGGGAGAGGGAGATGGACGGACTGCCATCCAGTGAACCCAAGTAAAGCCAGAAAGCAACATATGACAATCCATGGACCCAAGAATGGAGCCTTGCAGAAACACTAATTCCTACTCAGTACTAATTTCTAAGGATTATAGCTGACAGTGTTCTATCTTTTGCCAATAAAGGAGTAAAATGCCCATGGGGAACAAAGGAAGTCTGGGAGGAAGGCTCCCAGAAGACACAGGTGGTTGGTGGCAAGAGTCACACTTTCAATTCATGTGCTCATTTTACCTGCTCCCAGAGCATTCCTGCATCCCCAAGGTCACATATCCTCCCTGCAGCTGACCCCAAGTGAGGTGAGACACTGGACCCGGCTCTTGTCCCTTCCCAAGTGCTGTGCTGGCACTCTGAATAAAGCAGGTCCTCAAGATAAGTTTGGTCGTCAAAGAACAGAAACCCATGAAAGTGAAACAGTATGAAATTGTACTTACTGTGCAGTGCTTAGGCCGCAATTTGGTTAATGAGAAATAATCCTATTCCAGGCAGATGGGAAGCAACTATGATATATACTGGTAATAACGACCTGCTACTGTGGTCGAGGAGGAGTAAATGAGATAATGCACATCAAGAATGCTGCACAGTGCCTGGCACAGACTCAATAAACGGAATCAATTGTAAGTCATATTCACAGTAGAATCTACTAAACAATTTACAGAAACCCCACGCCTACAAGTCTAAATTGTCAGCATATGTTTCTTCTTATGAAGACAATGACACTCTGCTTCCACTAACAATTCCTAATTCATCCACTTGTTTTGTTCATTTGTTGTACTTTGATTAACAGGATCCCACCCAGATATCATTATGGAAATGTACAAGTCCAATAAGAACAGAAGTTTAACTGAGAGAAGAAAGAATTCTGTCAAACACGCACTGATGTCCCCATCAATATATATTAATGCTCTAACAGTGTAAGCTGTAAGTATATTTCATTAAGTGTATAACCTACTGATTTTATTGCTTGTAACCAATTGTCTCCGCTTGATTCTGAAAATTAAACCTACTGGTTCATTTAGTGGCTCCTTATCTTTTGGGGAATAGATTTTAACCCCCTTGAGGATCAGTTAACACCTAAGGCTCCTCTCTCTAGACAGGCACAAACTGGCATAAACCCAACATCTGGTAGGCAACGCTGGGGGCTCAGGAACCTCCTGTGCTATTACAAAGTCAAGTTGTGAGTTCATGCAAGCACTGTGTATCAACAGAAGGACTATACCTGTGTGATCCCTGAAAAAAACTCCAATTCCTCAGATTGCGCAATAAAGATGCTGTACAATCAGGACATTTATTTCCTGAAAGCTGACATTGTCATATTAGTTAGTAACTTCTCCTAAGAAAACGAATCTTTCACACTTTTGTTTTTTCCTGATTTCACATACAAGAAAGACCATAAAGAAATCTGTTATATACAGTCCTGAAATTGTTCCCAGTTACTTTGTAGGCTGTCTGATAATATCTAAGAAAATGTAAGAAAAACTCCTCCAACATGTCACCTGATTAAAATCTGGTTATAACAGTCATGCGTATTTTTGGACCACATGAAGCTAAGACAAAAGAGCAGAAAGAAAATAGTAATCCCTTCATCTGGGCAGCAAGCAAGTGGCAAGACATGTTTACTTCTGCCCAGGGACATGCAGCAAATCAAATCCCAAGGGTGATTTAAATCTGCCAACCTATGTCTCTACAGGTGTTCTGGTTTTGGTACCAGTGAAACAAGACAGTTTATACAAGAGAAGCAGCGCTTGCATATGAGGAACTCCTTAGTGTCATAAGGTATGTATCTAGTTGCAGATCCAAAGAAGCCCTTTCTTTACTCTCACCAAATTTGAAATCTACTTAATTCATTTCACATCACCAAAGCAAAACATATGGATTTTAAAAGAACGTTAGAAATGTTGAAACTGTTCATTTTCTTAGAGAAGAGTGCTGATAAGCCAAAAGACCACAGAGTTCCCACAGAATTAATTTTGCAGGTTCCTACTGTTACTATGAGATGACCCAAAGGCTGTTGTGCTAGGAATGTTCTAGAAGGTTCTCACTTAATGCTCACATCAACAGCCCTGCAAGGTAGGTCTTATTTCCATTTACAGACAGGAAAACTAAAAATCAAAACATGCAGCGTAAGCCATCCAAAGTCGCAATGCTATTAGCATTGTGGGATGTGAAGCTGGCCTCTTCATTCCAAGGTTATGTTCCAGCACACCACAGTACACTCCACATATTGTGCATCTCCAGACATTCAAGGTATAGCTGGGTCAGCAACTGTTCCCCTCTCTCCTCCAGCCAATACACACATACATTTCAGGTTCATTTTAAACAAGTTATCCATTTTCAAAGTACTGATCAATTTGTATTTAATGCAGAAGTTCAAGCAAGTATATCTCCACTTACTAAAAAAACATTTTCGTAGGTGGTCTGTTTTTTTAACGTTGCTTAGCACAGAAATTGAAAGGGGAGAGGGAGAAGCACAACGATCATTCACTGTGAAAACATTCACCAATTTCATGTACTTGACAATTACCCACAAGATTTCTAGGAAACTGTCTCTCTAAAACAGAAGAGGGTCAGAAATAGATCAAGCTAAACATCACTTTTCCTTGATTTAATATTTTCTGCACTCCACTGCATCCATGAATTTATCTTGCCATATTAACAGTGATTTACATTAATTTCGATAGAATCATAATCACAAACAGATATTAGCTTAACAGTCAAATCTGATCTTGTTATCAAATAATTCCCAATAAGGAAAAGACACTAATCCACCTAATAAGGAAAAGATACTTCCTGTGATAACATATTTAGCAACCAATAAAATTCCTAAAAACAAGTGATTTGGAATCTTAAGCCCCTGGGTTCAAAAATCTAACCAAGATTGAGACTACTAGTATGGCAGTCCTCTTTACTATTTTTTATTATTGATATTACTTTTTGTTTACTTTTTGGATGCCAGCGAGAAGAAAACTGTATCAACACCAGTGTTAGTCCTATAAAAAGTACACTCCATTGTATGTGATAAGGAGACTTTCCACATGTAAAGAATCAAAACTGCAACGATTACCACCAAGGTGCTGTCCGTAGCATAAGCCTGCTATAGAAGAACAAAAGACTTAGGACCCTTCATCCTGATGGCAAAGGCACCACGGCAGCAGGCACGAGGCAGGAAGCCTTCATTTCTCAGGGGACCTTGGACATTCTGCTTCTGGTCAGTAGTCACTTTATTCAAAAACAGGCTCTGATAATCCCATACATGAAAAACAAAAATACAGTCAACAGAACCAGAAAGGCATAGTCTACATCTCAAATTGGCAAGAAAATGAAAACTTAACCTGAGAAGTCAAACAGTAAAAAGAATAACAAAGGCTCAGAAACTGCATTGTTGCCCATTCTAAACAGTATTGCAACTTCAAACATTGTACATAATTCCAGTTTAGGGTTCTAAACACAGGCGAACAAACCAGTTTGCCTTCATTTTTGTGGCAGGTGGTGTCTCAGGAAACCTAAAAAAGACCGCACCAAGAAGTAGAATTATAAACACAAAAAAAGACTGTTTATCATTAATAGAAAATGAGACAAATTTTAGCCTAAGCAGTACTGTATTAATTACTTTTCCTTTTTACCAAAGCAAAGTCAATCCTTTGCAACTACACATGACAAGTAATATACAGCTAAATTCAGTAAGATTAAATTAAACTTGATCTCAAACCAGGCAAAGTGCGGACCAAAGGGAGGCCCAAACTTTACCTGCAGGATGACCATTTATCCACCTAATCCTGAATTGTACCCTACATATTTAAAATTTTGTTTAAAAGGAAGAAAAAAGAGTAAATTAAGGTCATTCGGACATTGACTAACCTAATAAGAACATACACAATTGAAAATTTGAAAGTCAAGGTATTAAGTATTTTAGATGTCATAATCTTATTTTATAAACTGGTACTTTTATATACCACCCACATACAATACCATTTTATCATTAGAATAAATCTCTTACCTCTGAAACTATTCAAAGATTATTTGTATGTCAAAAATAAATGTCATGTGTTTTATTATATAACATTTAAAATAACTTACACATTTACCGGTTTATTATTAAAACTTTCATCAAAAATATTTTTAAACTTCAGGAACAGGAAACAGTTACAATAAATGCTTCAGAACACTGAGAATTTTCTAGTCGCTTACCCATAATCCCTCAAGACTTTTTCTTAATATATATACCAAGTTTTAACCTTTTCAACAAAGTTACTACACCTCCAAATTTTTAGACAAAAAGGTAGAACAGAAAGGATGCTTAAGAAATTTGAAAAATAAAAACATACCTTACTAAAGTGTAGCCTTGCCTCATTTACAGTATGTGTTGGGGAGGGGAGAGACTTGCTACTTACTAAATCTTTAAGGAACAACTGAAAAGTACTCTTAGTAAAAGTCCCAAGTAGAAAAGTCATTTTACATTTTGTTATGAATTCAAGAAGCTTTTAAAATTTTACACACAGGCAAGCTTGAACACATGGGCACACACACACACACTTAAGAATCTACTGCAGGATAAAGACAATTAAGAAATCAACCCCTGCCTCTCATTAGGAAAATTCAAGCATGCACTCAACAGGTTGAGGCAACTCTTTCCACCTTCTAGTCTCCTTTCATGCTTCTTTGGAATGAGTCAAGCAGCTAAGATAGGAAAGTTTAATCAGTAAACAAAACCTCTTAAGAAGGTAGTGCTTCAAATAGTTCAGGTGCATTACTCTTCAAAGAAAAAGTAAAATATAGAAAGCTATCCCCGCAAATAAACAAGCATGATTTATCTCAATTATATTCACAAACAAATAAGAACTGTACTTATAACCAATCTCTAAATTTAATGTTTAGAGTATATATTAACTAAAGGATGTTCAGGATCTATAACATTCAGCTTAAGAAAACTTTAAAATTTATAGTCCATCAGTGGAACAGCCAGACTGTTAAGCCAGTCTCAACAAAGACCAGCGCTGCAGAGAAGGAAGCTAAACATCATCAGTTTCTCGAACTCATCAGCAAGACAAAATGAAGACAAAAGCTCTACAAGCCAAGACTCTATCCCCTCTGCAGTGCAGAGGGAATTGGGCAAAAGCAACGTCTCACTCTGTTCTTGTGGTTTCAAAACTGATGCCAAAATAATATAAAACCTAAGAGAAAGAAAGTACTCATTAAAAGCCCAAATCAAACTTAAAAAATAGATGCTGGAGAGGATGCAGCAAAAAGGGAACACTTCTACACTCTTGGTGGGTGTGTAAACTAGTACATCCTCTGTGGAAAACAGTGTGGCAATTCCCAAAAGATCTAAAAATCGACTTTTCATATGACCCCGCGATCCCCCTACTGGGAATATAACCAGAGGAACTCAAATCATTTTATGAAAAAGATACCTTCACACGCATGTTTATCGCATCATTATTCACAATAGCAAAAAACATAGAACCAACAAAGCTGGCTATGGAAAGAAGACTGGATAAAAAAAATGTGGTACATATACATAATGCAGCCATAAAGAAGGACAAAATTATGAACTTCACAGCAACTTGGATGGACTTAGAAGCTATAATACTGAGTGATCTATCACAGAAACAGAGAACCGAGTATCACATGTTCTCACTCATAAGCGAACCTTGAATAACTATGGTAATACTACTATAAGAAAGGGATTGGAAGTAGTGGGAAACTGTCAGGGGAGGGTGGGGCACACCTCATCAACAAGGGTACCTGCATAATGAACATCTGTATATCTAACCCTGAATTGTACCCCATATATTTAAAATTTTAAAAAGGCCAAACCAACAAATATGTCATTTCAAAAAACATTTGACAGACAACAGCTAACAACCTGTGTTTCTATAAATTGTTTATTTGGGGTGCTCAAAGAAGACACAATTATCTATGTAATCCACAAACCTCCAAAGCAAGAATAACTGAAGACATCAGTTCAACTTCACTTACTCACTGCCTTACTATTTAGGATTAAAGTGGGCACTTCTATGGTGAGCAGTGAAAACTCACCCTGGCTAAGAAGTAAAGTCAATAAAACACTGCTACTTGTACAGTATAACTGTCCTACTTAGGAACTAAGAATAAAAACTGGACTTAGGTAAGATGAAGTCACTAATTTTGAACCTGGATGAACCTGGGCAAAGAATATAACCCCTCTGAGCATCAGTCTACTCTTTGACAAATGAAGATTCTGATCTCCATTTTGCAGTGTTATTGGGAGGATTAGCTATGGGGTGGAGCACGGAGTGCAGTGCTAAAAACAAGAGTAACTGCCATCATTGTCACCATCACAATTGAAAGCAGTGATTCATGACAGGATGCACAAATAAGCATCAAATCGTGAGAGACGCCCATACCAAAATATATCGTAACACAAAAATTCAGTGAAAAACTCCTGCAATGTGGGAAACTGCTTTAATCTAAGTGATTAAAAAAAAACAGCCTATTTCAATATTTATCTTTTTCACTCAGAGAAATAACAATATTTTCAAATAACTTTTGTCTCTCCATGTCATTCAGCTCCTGTAAACTATTTCAACCAACTTATTAACATTAACAAAACTGAACTTTAGAACTGTACATGATGGCATGTAAAACATAAACAGTCAATGTGAATACCAACAGAGGACCATGCCAGTCTATCTGAACTGGTAACATTCAGTTCTCCATACAATCTTAAGCTGGAAAAATGTCTACTAATTTCTAACCTCCACAGTTCTTGGGAGTATTTGTCCAATTTCTCAGTTTTTAAAAAGCAATTTCAAATATATAGCTATATCCTATGCACACCTGTAGTCTCAGCTACTCAAGAGACTGAAGCAAGAAGACTGCTTGAGCCTGGAAGGTCAAGTCCAGCCTGGACAACATACAGATCTCATTTCTACAAAATAAATAAAATAAGATAAATTTTAAAAGTTATTTGAAAATTAAATTAAAAAATCCAACACCCTCCTTGCTGTAATGCTCCTACAAACATTGAGTATTGTAACAGTCATCTGTAAACTGAAACATGAAACTGCCTAGGAAAAAAAACACCATGGAGCCGGGCTCGGTGGCTCAGCCTGTAATCCCGCGCCTTTGGGAGGCTGAGGTGAGTGAATTGCCTGAGCCCGCGGGTTAGAGACCCGCCTGGGCAGCGAGACCTCATCTCTACAATAAATCAAAAAATCAGCCGGGCGTGGTGGCGCATGCCTGTAATTCCGGCTACTCGGAAGGCTGAGGCGGAAGGATCGCCGGAGCCCAGCAGGTCGAGGCTGCGGTGGCCGGGAGCGGCCACTGCACTCCAGTCTGGGCGACAGAGTGAGACTCCAACTCAAAAAAAAACATACCACGGGAGTTTTAAAAACAATAAAAATCTGTGATTTAGAAAAAAGAACCTAGGATTCATACTTAGGAAAAGCACAGCAAATTGGTTTGTTTTTTTTTTTTTGAGTTGGAGTCTCACTCTGTCGCCCAGACTGGAGTGCAGGCCGCTCCCGGCCACCGCAGCCTCGACCTGCTGGGCTCCGGAGATCCTTCCGCCTCATCCTTCCGAGTAGCCGGAATTACAGGCATGCGCTACCACGCCCAGCTGATTTTTTTTTTTATTTATTGTAGAGATGAGGTCTCGCTGCCCAGGCGGGTCTCGAACCCGCGGGCTCAGGCAATCTACTCACCTCAGCCTCCCAAAGTCGCGGGATTACAGGCTGAGCCACCGTGACCAGCTGGCTTTTTTTTGGTTTGTTTTTGTTTTTTTAATTGTAAATTAGATTTGTAAAAATCAACTACTTTGAACTCATTATAATATAAAGGGCTTGTTATCTTTTTTCAATCTTTTAAAAACTTACTCATAATCACTTTTTCTGTATTGGGCAAGTCTCATTTTCCAGTTTACATATGGACACGAGAACCAAAATAACAACCTAAGAATACACAGAGCACAGTACAGTTCCTAATACACTCAATTAAGATGCTTGAAACTGTTTTTAAACATGGCATATATTTGGAGTTTTGCAAACTCATTCATTAAATTACAGCTGAAAATTTGCAAAATGCTTTGAAAAATTTTAGTTAATTCACACAATCTTCCCATAAACAACGATTTTAAGCAAAGAATCAAAGGCACCTAACAAAAATACTGACCAACATTTTAACCTAAATTTAGAGCAATTCAGTAGCTGCAACAGAATTAGAAATCAAAAATAAATAAAACCCTAACTCCCACTGTTGAAAAAATACTGGAGGGAACATAACATCAATAAGGGTACCTGATCTCAAACCAGGCGAAGTGGGAACTTAATCTGTCAATAATCACATATATACCTAATCCTAAACTGCACCTCACATCTTTAAAATTAAATATAAAAAAGAAAAAATACTAATTAAAACTGTACTGAGTTTTTAAAAACAGACCACCACAACAGCAACAGAGAGTTCAACCTGGCAGCCAACCCACAGAGGCAGGCCGTTCAATGCTCAGCAAAGGTACGTACCCCTCAGCTAGGAGAGAGGCCCTCCAAGACTGACCAACCCGGATACAGCTCACTTGGGTCCAGTGCCACAAGCTTGCCAACAAAAAGCAAGACACAAGAACAACACCACATCCAAGTGCCCTGCTCCAGTACCAGCAAACAGGAACCATGGGCAAGTGCCCTGTAAGTCAGTGGGTACAGGACCTTCCCTCCCACCAGGTACCTGAAAGGCACAGGGCCGGCATACCACCACCCTCAGACACCACAGCTAGGCCCATCATTCCACTTTGGCCAAGGAGCCTGAAGTATGGCTGTAGGTTTCTAGGATAGGTAAGAGATTAAACTCCATGGAAGCCCGTCCATTCTCTGCTTTTATTCAATGTATTCTCTAATTTTAGGTGGAAACAGTGTTGTCACTTCTGCTGTTGCCCACCACATACAGAAGTGGACAATAAGCAGCAATATTATGTAGAGGGAAAAGTCTGGTTCAAATGCTGACTGTGACACTCATTGATGGAGTGATCACAGATAAGTCACCTAATTGCGATAAGTGTCTATTTCCTACCTTTCCACAATCTGCACTTGGCTGCAACGAAACAGACTAGAAGTTCCACGCTGGAGGAAAATAGCGCCTGCTGTAGTTATCGCTAAATCCCCCTGTCCACCAACCCAAGCACATAGAATAGTGCCTGGCAGAAAGGGGGCCAATATGTCCATCTGCAGAACTGAGTTTCATATCCAAAAATACTCATGAGGGTTTCTACATGAGTAGAATTGCTGATAGAACCCTCTTCCTGGAGCCTCTAGAACTTCCTGTGTCATCTGTCACAGCCTCAGAAAGGCCACCCTACCTCCAGTCACACCAAACCTCACCCACCCCACAAAACACTTTATTGACATTACAAGGCTTGTCTAGTTCATCTGTTGGCCGGTAGTCCCCACTCTCTTCTAGAATGTCAATTCCATGAGATGAGGGATCTTTGTCATTTTAGTTCTCTGTTGGAATTCCAGCATCTAGAATAGTGCTTGATACAGATTCAATGAATACTCACTAAATAAAGGGAGAAAGACCATCCACAGTTACAACTTCTCAAACCTGCTCACAGCCTCCTGAACGTCTCTCAACGCCCTCCTGGCTCCTCTCCATGTTCTAAAATGCTCCTATCCTGCCACCATTTCTAAAGTCTCCCTGGCCAGCCCAGTGGTCCTTTTTTCTCCCTTGGCATCAATAGTCCCTACTGCCTACATCATTCATTTAGCACTTTCTTCCTTTTTTAAAAAAAAAACTTATCTTAGACCAAGTTATCTTTACTATCGATCTCTTACCTCCCTAAATTGACTGGAAGTTTCTAAAAGCTTCAGTTATTCGGCAACTTTAGAGAAGAATTTCAAAAATGTAGTTTCAAAAAACTTGAATGTTCTTTACCAAGAACTGTTTTGTATTTGAACAATTCTGACTGTAGGGACAGATGAAATACAACCTCGCTAAGCTGATTATAACTTAACTGTTCCATGAGGACTAAAAGTCACCTACATACTTATAATCTAGTTTATATTCTTGGGCACTATATAAGGTTTTTATAAAGTATTAACGGACCATTAAGGAGCTATACTCTTTATAGTTCATTATTGTTTTTTTTTATAAACTTTCTGTCTTCTTCACTGTCCTGCTATCAGGTATAAAACTTCTTGCTGCTATAAATAATCCTTCTCTCCTTCTAATTTGCTGTGAGCACCAATGCTCACTAAGTTAGAACTAGGACTAAAATAAGGGTGAATCGGCACAAAGTGAGGTTCTTTGTAGGGAAGAGGGAGGGAAGTGACCCAGTGCTTACTGCAAGCTCACACAGATGTTCCACAGATACTGATTGATTAAATGAGTCACAAATGCAGTCGTGGCTCAGCAAGAAACATGTAAGCAATGGCCTGCTATGTTCTGAGAGGGGACACTTACAGCTACCAAGAGCCCACGAGCTCCACAAAGCATGTTTCTATTATCTCACCTACTCTTGACAACCTCCTGAGGTTAGGTGGCATGAGTATCACTGATGTAATGACATCCATTTTTAAAGTTAGGGAAACTGTGCCTTAAAAAGTGACATGATTTGCCCCAAATCACACACCTGGTAAACATCCAGGTGTCTGTGTGTTTTATTCCTACCACTAAGTCAATCTCTATAAAGCCACTGTTGTTTCTTCGGGTTAAAAGAACTTCAAGTAAGGCTCTGATGTACAAGAGAGAATGCAGGGCAATACGTTCTGCAATTATAGTCCACATTCTGGAAGAGTATTTGCCCACAGTATTGTTTACTGCTAATGAGCAAATTCAATCTCTCATTTCTCACAGTAACACATAGGGGACAGAGATCAAGAAGATAAATACTTCTAAATTTGGCCTTTGCTATGCTATTACAAGATTATAATCTTCCCAAGGCTCATGTCAAAATAACCTGGAACACCTGACACTAAAAACCCTCCGTTCCTCTCTACCTGAAAGTTTAATCTGTCCCATCCAAGGAACTTCTCATGTTCGATCTTAGAGGGGCTGCTCAGAAATGAAAAAAGTTAAGCTGAATTAGACAGCTGAGAATTCAAAATAAATTCTAGTTAAAAATGCTAATGTATATTCATTGTTGGTCCATGGCAAAATCACATGCTCCATGGCCAGAGACAATATGAACTGTGTTCTCACAGCGCTGTGTTCTTTTCCTTCCCTGCACTTTTGTGTCTTTGTTAGCCAATCAACAAAAATTTATTGAGGACCTACTACATGCCAGCTGTCTAGGTGCTGATCAGCTATTTGCTGATTTAATATCTGTCTCCCCCACTAGACTACAGGCACCATGAAAAGAGTTACTGCGGCTTTCTTACTCACCACTGTGTTGTACCTAGCAGGGTGGCTGGCACAGGGCAGGAGCTCGATAAACAATGAATGAATGAATGAATGGAAAAGGGGAGGGAGAAGAAGGGGAAGGGGAGGAGGAGGAGAGGGGAGGGGGGAGGAGGATGAAGAGAGGGGAAGGGAGAGGGAGAACACTACTTTGTAGTGAAGCAATCAGGGCTTTGGGATGCCCAAACATGCCTTATGATCCACTAGCAATCTGATGAATTCTGGAGGCACCACATGCAATGCACAGCTGTAAGCATAGCAGCTGTCAAGCAAGGAAGCCAGGTCCAGAACTAGGAAGAATTCAGCTCTTTGTTTTGCTCTGTCTGTCTCATAACCAAAATAAAGTCAGGTCTACTGTCAATCTACCTGTCAACTGTATGTCTTCAACATGTGGCTTTCAGAAATCCTAAGTGAACACTGCCTCTCAATGAAATTTATGTTGATTCACTCTCTGACATCACTGCCTGAAAAGATATTATTTAAATGTCTGAGGTCACACATAAGACCTAAATAAAACTGAGTTAATAAAAAAAGTTCTCCATTTCAGGTCTCCGTAAGCTATAAATTAGCTTTCACAGAGTATTTAATAAAAAAGGTTTGACTCATTATTTAAACTTTAGGTCACAGAGAACAAACAAGCCTCTTTACTAGTAAGTTGTTCAAAACAGACTGTTAAGTTCCAAGAGTGAGCTTTGTGCAAGTCTTTTAATTAAAACCTAGGATTCAATGGGTTATATCCTGCCCAGAATAGTTATAAAAATAAAAACTGAATAAGAAGAAATATGAACTATTTGACTCAATATAAAACACCAGCCAATTAGGCAAGTAAAAAATGCAGACATGTGAGTTCATACATCACTATTAAAACAAAATGTTTATTTTCAGGTTTGTCTTCGCATCCAACTAAATGAATAGAAAAATAAATTAAGGGATAAATAAAAAAGAAAAGCAAAAGAGTAATGAAATATGTTCTAGACATTCAGTAGGCCAAACAGAAAAGCCTTAAAGTGAAGTTGTCATTAAGCTATAAATATATTTAAGTATATGAGTGAGTTATGATTAGTGGCAGTTTGGAGTCCCATCCTGCCAATCTCCGGCCCCTACAAATCACAACTTACCTAGGAAGCTAGTAAAAGTATAAACAAAATGAATACTAAATAAAGGAACAAGTAGAATGAAGGAAAAAGTTTCCAAACAAGCCCTAAGCCTAGTATCAGCAAAATCCCAGTACTCACTCAAAAGTTTTGTTTTTGCTTTTAAAAGACCTCAGAATTTTCTAGACGTTCATCATCTGATTCAGGATCAAAGCGTTTAATGACCTAAAGCTGTGTCTAAATCACCTTCAATAAACACAGAACTTGTATTCAGTAGGAGGCCTACCAACTGTCCCGGGTGAGTTAGCTGTATTTCCATTATGCTGTGATATACAAAGAATCTAGAATTTAAAAATCAGGACTGACTTCTTACCTACATTTTAAAATACTGTTTTTAAAAATCCCCCAAATTTTTTGTTTACAGTATAACTTACACAACTTGCAACGTTCTGGGTAAAGGATGGACTCGTTCCTTCAAAACACTACAAAAATAAACTTAAGACCTAAGGCGGGCAAAAAAAAAAAAGTATTTATATTAACGCAAAACTACCGTACTGTGCCTTGGCATATATTCAAACTGGGCTTTATGAAAGATTCTCGAATTCACATTAAAATCCCTCATAAAAAAAAAATCTCAACGTGTCAGTATGCCAACTGGAAATATGATACAGCCAACCAAACTATTTCCTACCCAGAAATTATCCCCTCCCTTTCTAAGCGTCACTACACTTCACCTTTTGTTCCAAATCATCCCAAATCATAAAACTATGAAAACTGAATCAAAACGACAGAACAGCACGCCCCCTGAACTTCCACATCCCACCGGGCTCCTCGCAAGCCCGCCCCTCGCCCCCTCGGTCTCGGCTCCTCCGCTCTCCTCTTTCCGTCAGTCCGCCCGTCTGCCTCTCTCCACGCCCCCCGCCCCCCCGCGGCCCGCGATCTGTGCTGAGGGCCCGGGTCTGCGGAGCCGGGCTG